>NW_023459860.1:43107-47112 GCF_013731165.1 Rhagoletis pomonella | reverse complement strand
CATCCATTGTTCTCACAAGTTAGTTATTAAGTAATATTGTTAAATAAAACCATGAATTGAAAACATAAAATCGTCCACTTCTTTACAATTCGCAACAATAAGTAATTTGCAATTTTTGGTTTATATTTATTTGGGAGTTTTCGCAGCTTGCAGTATTTATATTTATGTAACACAATTAATTTTTTGGTTGTTTGTATATATATATGTTTGTACATAAATATGTGTATTTGTTATTTTGTAAGGTTTTTTGATAATATCTATGAATAAAAAATAAATGCTGCCTAATGATTGAGTTATAATTTATTTTTGTCAAACTTTTTTATTTTTATTACTAAATGACTGCTTTGAAATATCGTTATTCACCGATGACTGCAAAATGACTGACCAGTCATGAATAACAAAAAAGACTGGTGACTTCAATTTCGCAGTCTTTAGTAAAAAAAGTGACTGAAAGGCTGCAGTTAAAAATTGCTAGTCAATGAATGCATGGGCGTAACCAGGTAGGGGCGGGGGGTGCTCGAGCCTCCCCCTCTAACTTTCAAATTTTTTTTATATATATATAAAATAGTACCCTGAAATGCCAGCTTAATAGGGTCGAGCCCCCCCTAAATTTCATTCTGGCTACGCCGATGAATGAATGTGACTGCAACGATTTTCAGTCACGTTGATTGCATTACTTAACACCTCTGGTAAGTAGCGATCTATTCGCGCCGCTGAGTAGCGCTCTTGCAACGTCGGTGAGTAGCACTTGGTCGCGTCGGTAAGTAGCGCCCCGTTCGTGCCGGCGAGTGGCGCTGTTGCAATGTCGGTGAGCAGCGCTCTAGTCGCGCCGGTAAGTAACGCTCTGGTAGCGTCGGTGAGTAGCGTTCGGCTAACATCGGAGAGTACCTTTCGCGGCGCGACGATGAGTGCCGCTCTTGTAGGCGCGTTGACTTCGCTCCGCCGACGGCGATGAGTAGCACTCTGTTGACGCCGGTGGGTACCGCTCTAGTCGCGTCGCTGAGTGGCGTTCTGGTGACGCCGGAGAGTAGCACTCTGGTAACGTCGTCTGCTGACGGCAGTAAGTGGTGCTCTGCTGGCGCTGATGAATGTCACCCTGCTGACGGTGGACAAGCGGGTGTCGCTTGTACGCGGCTTCACGGTAGGCTGTGGTGCGCTCACGGCTCTACTTCTCAGCGGTGATGTTTTGTGGTGTTATTAACGATGCACAAGCATTCCCCCATTCAGTTGTAGATGTCCAATCGCGGCCACAGCTCCGTGCTGACTGACTGCTTTTCCGTCGTATTGCTCCTCTAATAGGCTTTGTGCTTAATGTTGCGTGGTCGTGCAGCTACATGTTGCTGTGTGATGTTGCGTTGTCATGGCAACGAACAGTGTTTAGGCCACCGGCCTTAATTTGCTTGAACTCTTCGACCCACCCTAATAGTTAACATACTTAGGATATTATGATTGCCGTCGAGCTGTTAACTACAATGTTAAGAAAATATGCAATTATAGCTTCCGTTAAATAAATCGTTCGACCGGCAGCCGCAAATAAAACCAGAAGCTCGTTAAGCGACTATCCGAGAAGGAAGACATCCACCCACCAAGTTCCAGAAATTTATAATCCAGGTAACCTGAAATAGATATATATATATATATATATATATTTCTATTTCAGGTTACCTTGATTATAATATATATATATATATATATATATATATATATAGATGTACACCTTACTTTATTAAATGAATAAACAACATTGTTCTTATTAGTTATACTAATACTAAATTCTTTTAATTTATTTTCATCAAATTTATCATCGGTGCGAACGTGCAACCAAATCTTGCTCCAAGCGTTGCGCCGATAACTATGGGACCCAATAGTAACGTATCTATGTTTTACAAAACTGCCGGAGGTGAAACTTTCGCTGTGGGAACAATCGGTAGATAATAAAACTGCAATTTCCAAGTGGATAGATATGGACCGATTTCTTTCAAATAGGTTCCAAACGCTTGAATCGGTCTCAGGTTTAAGAGGAATCACGGCTATGAAACCCTCAAAGGCTCCGAACTATAAGCATACCTCTGAACTTTCGCATAAGAGACTTGGCGCTTTTCAAACAAGTGTCGTTAAATATATGTGCAATATGTGCCAGTGTAACGAACACAAGGTGCATCTATGTCCAAGGTTCCGCAAATTAACCGTAGAAGACAGAGTTGCTTTCGAAAAAAACAATAATTGTTGTGTGAAATGCCTCGCCTTTAGACATTTGGTATCGAAATGCACTAGTTCGTTCAATTGCGCCACCTGCCATTCTCGAAATCACTCACTCCTACACGTTCAAACAGCACCTCCAAAGGAAACAAATTGGAATGAGATTTCTGAACCTTTGGATACTTCAGCGTCCACGTCCGGACAGGCTCAAATGCGACGCGAATCTACAATAGGCAAAAGCAAAACTGTTAATAAGGTAAAAACATCCCGCTAACCAGAGCTGTGTAAGTGTGAAATCATTTTCAATTTTAAATCAACAATTTTTTTCTATCCAGTTTTCATTACTTATTCTTCGCTTAAGATTGAGGTTTATAATTTTTTAATTTTCCATTCATGCAAAGCAGTTATGAATTCACACATCAACACATTCATAGCAAGATTGAAAAAAAGCAATGCCCAATCAATAAAAGGTTTAATTCTGAATGTATATTGAAAAGGCTGCAATCTTTTATGTGTGTGCATTCTTTAATTCAGTACCAATCATTACTTCAAAGACACCCTGGTAAACAACTTTTTGATAAAAAGGCAGATTTTTGACAATTGCCCAATTGTAAAAATTCGAAGCGGCGTTACCCAATTATGTTTTTTGGAAGAGGGGATTTTATATCATAAATTTGGGATTATATATAAAACAGTTGTATTAACATTTACATTTTAAAAATAATTCATATCTTATCTTGAAAATGTTTAAATTTTACATTAAATTCGATAACCACTTCGCAAAACCTTTACATTTAGGTTAATAAACTTTTAGTGAAAATACTTTGAAATCTAAGTGTCTTTAATAAAAAAAAACAGCTCATCATAAAAATTTAATCGACGTCGGCGTAAGACTGTAGGTCCCTCCCAAGGCACATTAAACAGGTAGTATCATTTGATCCATCCTTTACAAGGGCCAGTAATCAGCGGTTGTGCTGCTGAGTTGGGCGAACGTTCCAAAAGCTGCTATTCAATCGCTTGTTTCACGTGCAAATGGATTTTAACAATTCAGAATTTTTGTGAAAAAAAATTAAAAATATTTGACATTTTCGAGACCAAATAATTTGAAAATAAATCAAAACAGCTGCTCTACTGATACTACCTGTTCAATGTACCTTGGTCACTCCCATTTATGTGACAACAAAAGCGCACGCTACAAATCGGAGGAGAAGCTCGGCAAAAGACTAACATAGGTATAAGTGCCAATTTAGCGTTGATTTTTTGAAATTGTATTGCTAACCGTTTCCCGCATTTTATTTCATAAGGAATTCATGCTTATATGGAAAAAGGTGCAAGAATCCGTCACAGAAAAAATTCTCAAAAATCAACGGTTGGAACTTGACTTTATTGCACTAAAATGAGCGGTATTTTTATTAAAACAGTAACAAAAAAATTAAGCTCGAAAAACATTACGATTATTTAAAAAAAATCAACACGTTGTCATTTGTTTGAGTCACCATATGTACATACATATGTTCATATCGTCGTTTAAAGTACAAAAAATAAATAAAAATAAAATAAAATAAAAATTTTTTAGAAATTCTGATTAAAGTTTTTAATTTTGATGAAATTTTGCACAATTATCATAAATCTCGCACAAAACTTGAAACTTGCATTTATATGGTGTTTGTGAAAACGCAAGTCAAATTTAATAAAAAATTTGCCAAAAATATTTAACATGAACAACATTGCGAATATTGAAAAAAATAATAACCGCGCCCTCAATTTTGTGAGTAAGGGTATGTTCCGATAATCTTGTTTAAATGA
>NW_023459860.1:41374-43007 GCF_013731165.1 Rhagoletis pomonella | reverse complement strand
GCATCTCTATCAACTGTTTATTGAAATATTTTTCGTTTGCGTTTTGCGTTTTGTTTTGTGGGAGACTGCCAAACGAATGGTGTGCAAACTTAAAGCATTTCAAAACTAATTTAATCAAACAATTTTTAAATGCAGAGTAATTGTTTGTTTTATTGTAAAACAGGGCCAGAATCAAGGCATCCGTGATCGAATAAAATTCGAATCGGAATTTTCTTTACAGCTCAGTTTAAAATGTATTTGAGAGAAAACAGCTGTCATTTTGTTTCATTCGATTCGAAACGTGTTTCATTCGATCACGGATGCCATTATTCAGGCCCACTTTTATGTACTACATACTTATACGTTTTTTGTTGAATGTTTTATTGTTTTATAAAGAAATACAATTTATTCCAAGGCGAATTCATATAATAAGGTGAAAGCAGAAGTCCAAAAATAAAAATGCCACAAACAAATTTTACGCATAATGACAATAAGAATTACAACATATACCTCATTTTGACATTAAAATCCCCAAGGCGAAAATCCAGCTGCTTTAGTAACACCATCTTACCTGAATTCGCTTTCATTCATCCTAAATGAGTAAAAGCTATCCAATATTGTTTCCCTTAAAAAAATTTACCAACTTCTACCAATTTTTGTATGTAAATCTACCAATCTTAATTTTTAAGTCCGTGCACTGGTGTACGTATACAAGCGAGAGCGTAACGATGAGAACGCGACAGCATGCAAAATGAATTGGATACACTAAAGGTCTGATTATGCATACTTCGCATAACTTCGCACAACCATTTGTACCAGTGCATAAAAATGTAACTTAAGAAAATGTTAAGCGATATCTAAACTCAACAGATCGCTAAGTTTTTAAAAGTTCTGCTAATTTCTGGGTAATGGAATACATGCAAACTACATATAAAGTACATACGAAATTACAGTTTGAAGTTTATGCGAAGTTGTGCGAAGTTATGCGAAGTATGCATAATCAGACCATAACGCTTTCTCACTTTTAGCTCACGCTTGTTTGTGGTAGTGCCCACCTCTGGTCAAGATGAAGGTCATTCCATACTGCTGTTGGAGATAACTATGCAAGAACGGCAGCGCATTATTGTTTTGCCAGATTGCTCGTTGAAGAAGATTTCCACTTAACTTAAACGGGAATAAATGCGGTATCATGTTACTCATATTCTGAAGCGTTGTATTTTGTTCTGCAATGGCAAGTCCATACGCCTTGCTCAATGGTCGCGTATCCTTATGCGCTGTTCGTGAATTAAAAATGTCGAACCGATCGTTAATAAGCTGAAATAGTTCGGAGCACTGCATAAAGTTTTCGGTATTCTTGCATAAACCAAGAGTTGCGCAGCGTTTAAGTGCTGTGGAGGTGGTATGCGAAAACAGTTTCGTTGCGTGCTTCACTTTCTGCCTTGCTGTTAAAAAATGCAAATGTTTAATTAAATATTGATAGGATCAAAATCAAAGTGTATGAAGGAGTATTACTCTTTATGCTTCATTTAGCGCTTCTTAAAAAGTGAGTTTAAGCTCAACAGGTAATGAAATTCGAGTTAACACATACCTGCACCTCTCACGTTCAATATTTCTAATGAAAGCGTTTTTGTTATGCTCAAGTCCGTGTTACATA
>NW_023459860.1:38969-41274 GCF_013731165.1 Rhagoletis pomonella | reverse complement strand
TTTTTTTAATCGTTAATCGCTGGCTGCGATTGCGTTTAATTAATTTAAAACATTAATCGTTAATCCAACCAAAAATAAAATCTGAATAATTTTTCTAGTTTACCCTAGTTTGAAACCAAACACCAGTTATAGTAATTATTTTGTGTTTTACGCTTATAAAAAGCACATAATATAAAAAAATTATAATTATTGTTATTAGTAATACATAAACTGGGAACTTTTACAAACCTAGTTTGTAAAACGTTTGTTGGTATATATCTTAATGAAAATGCACACCAAATTGCTTAGATTGACGAGGAAACCCGACTTAGCCATACCGGATTAACTTGCTTTGTGTGCACAGGGAAATTCCAGCACAACTTAATTAATCACCAAACCTACTTGATCAAATTAAGAGTTAATGATTAAAAATTAATTTTTTAATCGCGGTTACGATTAACTGTTTAGTCCGATTAAAATTAATCATGATTAACTGTAATCAGATTGAATTTAATCGAATTAACTAACTGATTAAAACATCAATCGATTAATGCCAACATTGATTTCACATACATATCACTCAGTTCTCTCCCACAAATACTTCCAGAGATATGTATGTAATATGAAAATTCCAATATGTATGGGAGGGGCCTTGAGTTATCGGGTTTACTTTCGGTCTAAGACCATCCTTTCGAAATCCGTTGTAAGTTACTAAATTTCGTTCTGATCGGAAAACCGGTTAAGGAAGTGCCATCTTTGAGCAAAATTTCATTTTCAAACAGGTGCCAATTCTTAAAAAAGTAGCCTATTTTCCATAGCCTATTTTCCAGTCTACGTCATAAGCTATCTGTGTGCAAACTTTCATGCAAATCAGTTCAGTCATTTACGTGTATTAATTTAATTAAACTTTCCTAATACGTGATAACTCTTAAACTAGTAGCCTATCTTCCAACATAGGTCATAAGCTATCTCTGTGCGAAATGTCATGCAAATCTGTTTAGTCGTTTCCGCGTATTAATTTAATTAAAACTTTTTTAACAGGTGGCAACTCTTCCAAAAAATTAGCCTATTTTCCACTGTAGGTCATAAGCTATCTGCTTGCAAAATTTCATGCAAATCCGTTCAGACTTTTCCGCGTATTAATTTAATTAAACTTTTTTAGCAGGTGGTAACTCTTAAAAAAAGTAGCCTATTTTTCAACCTAGCTCATAAGGTATCTGTGTGAAAACTTCCATGCAAATCAGTTCACTCATTTCCGCGTATTAATTAAACTAAACATTTCTAACAGGTGGCAACTCTTTAAAAAAAGTAGCCTTCTTTCTAACATAGGTCATAAGCTATCTGTGTGCAAAATTTCAAGCAAATCCGTTTAGTCGTTTCCGCGTATTAACTTAATTAAACTTTTTTAACAGGTGGCAACTCTTAAGAAAAGTAGCCTATTTTCCAATCTAGGTCATAAGCTATCTGTGTGCAAATTTCCATGCAAATCCATTCAGTCGTTCCCGCATATTAAATAAATTAAACTTTTTTTAACAGGTGGCAACTCTTAGAAAAATAGCCTATTAACCAATCTGGCCCATAAGCTATCATCGTCCAAAATTTCATGCAAATCCGTTTAGTCGTTTCCGCGCAATGATTTCCCAAACATCCAAACATACAAACTTTCACATTTATAATATTAGTAAGAGTAAGATAATAATAATAATATCTTTACTATAATAAAACTGTAGATTGTTTCCTGTTTGAACTCACTAATCTCCGGAACTACTGAATGGATTTTCATCGGGCTTTAACTGGTATCTAGACATTGACCTCGGACGTAACATAGGCTATATTTTATCAAAAGTGAAATGTGGACAAAAAAGATATACCAATATACCATCAAAATTTACTTTGCACCAAATTCATTTGAATACAATTTTGCTTTTCAACGACATCAACATATGCCAGTGTTTATTTTTCGTTATTGATATTTTTTTCAACTGAAATAGTAATAAGTGTCGTTCGTACATATTGAAACCGGTCTTGAACATAGATACATACGAGGTTAAACGTTTGTCGCGGAGTTTTGTGTCTTACAAGAGTGGTGTTTTCTAAGAATTCGTAAGTCAAACGATAATCGGTAGGTAGAAACTGATTTATTTAAATTTCTTTGTGTTTCGTGTATCACATTGGATTTTGTACATACAAATTAATTAGATATTTTGAAAACGCTCACATGAAAAGCATATTCTGTGAATTAAGCGGATATAGTTCGAAGCATTCCCTTGAGTCAAGAATTGACATTTGGAAGTAATTATGTATTTACATTTCTAGCGAATTTCTA
>NW_023459860.1:35116-38869 GCF_013731165.1 Rhagoletis pomonella | reverse complement strand
AAAAAAATGAAGAAAATTACAACTTAGAGTAATGTTTTGTTACATGTTATGTAAATTTGTATATGTTATTTAAAATAAACAATCATTATTAATTAACAACTAAAGCTTTTTATTAAATAAATGTATGAAAACTGGATTTTATTTTACTTTCTCATCTCTGCACATGCATCACTCTTCAAAGGAACTTTTAGGCGCTTGAAAGAAATTAATTTAATTTTATTTATGGATCACATTAACTGCTATTTTTTGTATGTATGTAAACCTTACTCTTGTATTAAATCCCAAATATTAAAAAAAAAATCTCCTTTCTCAAAAAATTCCAATGTGGCAAAGCTACGCTTAATATTTACATCTGGGGAATTGTCAAAAATCTGCTTTATAATCAAAAAATAGTAGTAATGAAACTACCTTCTTTTTTGTATCATGGAATTAACTATATTTTTATAAAAAATTTAAATTATGTAAGGAAAGAAAAAAATTTCAAAACCTGTCAACACATTTTACTACTATTTTCGTGAGCACAGCTGTACATACATACGTAATACCTTTGATTTTTTTTAAAGTAATGAATTTTTATATTGATAATACTATATGTATTTAAAAGTCTATTAGTTATTATTTGTTAAATTAATGCGCTATTATTTTGTTGTTATATTGTTAATAATAAAAAATACGCTTAAAAATTAACTGATTTTTATGGCTTTGTACTGATTTTTGATCCCAACTTTACTGATTATGTCACTATAATATCTGGACCCTAATTCCAATGTCCATTCGCAGTAGTCTAAATAAAAGCAACTTTAAGTTCGTTCTATATTCGTACTTTCGTTAAAACAAATATATACATCCGTATATATTTTGCATAACTATGTGTTTCGCTATCTAAATATATATTTTCAGCCAATATGGATAATCATTGTATTATTTTTAAGTTTGTGTTTATTATAAATCTTAGTTCTAAGAATTTTCATTATTGTTATTCTTATGTTTATTATAAATCTTAGTTCCTTCATGTTACTTGTTGTACTATAAAAGATCGTAGATCTTATCATGATAAAAACATAACAAGGTAAAACCATTGAGAGGCAGTCTGACGTTTGCCAACAATATAATTTTAAAATCAAAACTCAAACTCACACACACATTCTCATTTTCAATCTCAAACAACAACAATTGTGAACAATTAAATTTTTTTATTTTCAATTTTATATGATTTTAAAATGTTGGCAAACGTCAGAAAAAAATCATGGCCGACGAAATGAGAGAATGAATTTACCTTGTAATGTTTTTATCATGGATCTTATTGTACTAATGTTTTTTCGCAATAAATAAAATGAAATGAAATATTAAAATACAGTAGTGTGCAAAATTAAAATTTAAGCAAAGTTTCAAATACCGCTATCTCGAAAAGTGAAGCCAATCGGGCAAAACTGGGGACGCAATTGAATTTAGAAGGCTCCAATTAAGTAAGAGCAACTAACAAAACCTTTGAACCTTTTGAAAAAAAAAATTATTTGATATAACGCTCGAAATATTCTGACTCCTTGCATCATTAAAAGCGGTAAATCAGGGGTTTTACACATTGCTAGTGAAAACTTTTTTGAAGCATTTTACAGGTATATGTAATTTTATAAGGACTAGTTGTTATAAAAAGTTTTAGATCGTTTTGACGTATTTTCTAAACGTGCCTGCAATTAAGATGTTTTTGGAATAAAAAATACGCTCAAGATCGCAGAAAAGTTTATCTTTAAAAGTTGGTTTATTCTGAAAGCACACCTCTTGCTAAGGTATCAAACTATTCGTAATTGTTTGTAGAATACAATACATACTTAAAAAGTTTTTAAAATGAAATGCTTCAAAAACTATACACGATAAACCGAAATTTTTGAAAACTTTGAAAACTGCTGCGCACTTTTCGTTACTTGCCATTTAGATATTTTTTAAAGCACACTTCAGTTATCAACTACATATGAAGTGCACACATAAGTACTAATTGCATATAAAGTTTCAAATCAGTATATGGTGTGCTTCAAAACTTATGACATAATTAATTTTCCACCTCTTAAAAAATACATAAAAAATTCACTTGTCAATATTTTTTTTTTAATTAAAACATCTATAACTCAAAAGTTATGCCACAAATTGATTAAACATTTGTTTGAGGCTTCAAGTATACTTCTATGAATTATATCCAAAAGCAACCAGCTTGATATAGTTTACAACAATGAAAATAAAGCTAAATAACACTAAGGTTACCTGTTTTTTAGATTTGCCCATATAGTAAAAAAAATCTAAAAAAATAAATTAATTAATTAAAGCAATAATTTCGCTACGGTAACCTCCAGCTAAAATTGCAATCAGCAATATTTGATACAGCATTCTTTAAGAATATCCTTGCGGCGACTTTGGGACGGACGCAATTTCTGGCCTTCGAATAGGTTATAGGAACCCTCTCGACATCCAAATTTTGCACCTGAAAAAAAATGCAAAGCGGAACGCCGCCTAAAACAGGAAGCTTTGATCATTTTTTTTATCATCTTCCATGCGCCTGATACTCAACAATACAACGTGCTTGGCCTTCAACGAACGAGGTTTAGTAGCCGCTGCAACAACAAAAACAACAACAAATTTTGTGTTTAAAATTTACAGTACTGAATTAAAAGAAAACGATTTTGTGGAAGGATCTTTAAATGTATTGGAAGAGTATGCTTGTGAAACTATCGTAAAACTCAGTGGATATATATATATTTATATATTCTTTCATTAAATGTAGTAATGAAGACAATTCGGTAGAGTTTGAACGTGTGGGTATTGTGCGAAAGATTGTGAGAAGAACCTACACAAGCATATCGACACAAACTGAGTAAGATAAAAACTTAACTCGGGAAATATACTTATTAATTATAGACTCGTATTTATGTATTTATTTATCTTAGTAATTCAGCAAAAAGTTGCAGATTTTGAGCTCAAAATTTCAATGTTTGAAAAGGGTAAGAGCTTTCTAACTCAAACTCAACAAAAGTTGTTTGAGTTAAGCAGTTTAAAGCCACCACGTTATAACCTGGATGACATATCGTCAGCTACTTGCCTATATTCTGCTGGGCCACGTTGTTACAGACTGCTGCGGAAACTTGAATTTCCTTTGCCGTCACCTTCTACTCTGCGTAGGTGGGCATCCAAGTTATGCATTGAGCCTGGTCTGCAAACACAAATCTTCGCGCACATGAAAACGTTCGATATGCCGTTGGAAAATAAATTATGCATTCTTTCATTAGACGAAATGTAGTGCAGGGAGGAATAGGCGTATGACCCGAAAGCAGACATAATTCTCCAGCCGAAAAGGGTGGTCCAAGTAGCGATGGTTCGTGGACTGTGTGGAAACTGGAAGCAGCCCATTTTCTACAATTTCAATTTTAAAATGACAGAAGATGTCTTATTGCAAATAATAACTTCTCTATACGAAATTGGTTTTACGGTTGTTACGGCTGTCAGCGACCTTGGACGGGATAATCAGCAGCTCTGGCGGTCTATGAACATTTCCACTCAAATCTTTTTATTAAGCATCCATATGATGATAGCAAATTTGTATCTGTTTTCGCTGATATACCGCATCTTATTAAGCTGTTACGTAACCACTTTGTGGACGAAAGGTTTTTGTATGCCAATACTCTTCTGTATAAAGACAACATTGAAGAGCTAATAGGCTTATGTAACACGGACTTGAGCATAACAAAAACGCTTTCATTAGAAATA
>NW_023459860.1:17910-35016 GCF_013731165.1 Rhagoletis pomonella | reverse complement strand
ATGACTTTTCTCTGCTATGGCGCAGGGAACAGTAGTGAGGCAAGAACACCCCCCAGCCGACATGACTAGCCACAGTGCACCCTATTGTGTCATGCCGCCTGCACTCACTGCTGCTCCCAATGTATGCGTACTGTAACAATATTTGGTGCTAAAATATTTTTCTAAGTGTTTGACCGAGTTTCTCTCAAACTTGAGGCATGAGTTCCTACATAATTAAGACTGACTCCGAATGGCAAATGATTTTATAAGAAGAGTTTTCAAAGCAGAAATATACTCGAAGGTTTGCTATTGCGTTCCAAAAGACGACGGATATTTTGAGTTATGATCTGATCAGGGATCTATGGCGTGGAAGTACGCACATATCGTCGTTTAAATTACAAAACCGCGTATCAACAAAATGCAAAACCGCGTACGTGAGGTTGCATAAATTATTTTTTAGACAGTAAAAACACTCATATTTCAAAATGGTTCTCTTTTTATAAAGCAATCGCATTTCTGGCTAGTATATTTCAGGACGAAAAGATAAGGATTGCGCCAAGAGCTTCTGTGAACAAATCAAATTTTTGGCAACAAATGCCAGTTACGCAGTTTTGCAGAATGACGATACGCGGTTTTGTATTTTAAACGATGATATATGTATACTTTTTCTTCTTATTTGGCGCTGTAACCGCCTAAGCGATTTTGGCCGAGTCCAAAACAGCACGCCAGTCATATCTCTTCTGTGCTAACTGACGCCAATTGAAAATGCCAAGTGAAGCCAAGTCCTTCTCCACCTGGTCTTTCCAACGCAGAGGAGGCCTTCCTCTTCCTCTGTTCCCAGCATCGCGGCCCGCGTTGAATATTTTCAGAGCAGGAGCGTTTCTGTCCATCCGAACGACATGACCAAGCCAGCGGAGCCGCTGAATTTTAATTCGCTGCACTATGTCTATATCGTTGTAAAGCTCATACAGCTCATCGTTAAATCGTCTGCGATATTCGCCATCACCAACGCGTAAAGGTCCGTAAATCTTTCGCAGAATCTTTCTCTCGAAAACTCCAAGAGCCGCCTCATCAGATGCTTTCATTGTCCATGCTTCTGCGCCATACCCCAGCACAGGCATGATGAGTGACTTATAGAGTGTGATCTTTGTACGACGAGAGAGGACTTTACTTCTCAATTGCCTACTCAGCCCAAAGTAGCACTTGTTGGCAAGAGTGATTCTCCGTTGGATTTCAAGGCTGACATTATTATTGGTGTTAATGCTGGTTCCCAAATAAACGAAGTCGTCTACTTTTTCAAACTTGTAACTGTCAACAGTGACGTGGCTGCCAAGACGCGTATGCTCTGACTGTTTGTGTGCTGACAGGAGATACTTCGTTTTGTCCTCGTTCACCACCAGACCCATTCGCTTTGCTTCTCTATCCAATCCCGAGAAGGCAGAACAGACGTAGCCCTTGTTTTTACCGATAACATCGATGTCGTCGGCATACGCCAGCAATTGTACGCTCTTATAAAGTATTGTGCCTGAGCGGTTCAGTTCTGCGGCTCTTATTATCTTCTCCAACATAAGATTAAAGAAATCACACGAAAGGGGGTCCCCTTGTCTGAAACCTCGTTTGGTATCAAACGGCTCGGAGAGGTCCTTCCCTATTCTGACGTTGCTGGTGGTATTGCTCAACGTCATTTTACACAGCCGTATTAGTTTCGCGGGGATACCAAATTCAGACATCGCGGCATAAAGGCAACTTCTCTTCGTGCTGTCGAAAGCGGCTTTGAAATCGACAAATAGATGGTGTGTGTCGATCCTATTCTCGCGGGTCTTTTCTAAGATTTGGCGTATTGTGAATACCTGATCTATGGTGGATTTTCCAGGCCTAAAGCCACACTGATAAGGTCCAATCAGCTCGTTGACGGTGGGCTTCAGTCTTTCGCACAATACGCTCGATAAGACCTTGTAACCTATGCTTAGAAGGCTAATTCCGCGGTAGTTGGCGCGTATGGCGGGGTCGCCTTTCTTGTGGATTGGGCAGAGCACACTTAAATTCCAGTCGTCGGGCATGCGTTCATCTGACCATATTCTGCATACGAGCTGATGCATGCACCTCATCAGCTCCTCGCCGCCGTACTTGAATAGCTCGGCTGGCAGGCCGTCAGCTCCAGCAGCTTTGTTGTTTTTCAGCCGCGTAATCACTATTCGTACCTCGTCATAGTCAGGCGGTGGGACAGCTACTCCATCATCATCGACTGGGGACTCGGGTTCGTCTTCCTCACTACTTTCAGCGCTGCTACCATTCAGTAGGTTATAAAAGTGTTCCCTCCACAATTTAAGTATATTCTGGACATCGGTCACTAGGTCGCCATTGTTGTTCTTACAGGAGTTCGCCCCGGTCTTGAAACCTTTCGTAAGTCGCCTAACCCTCTGGTAGAATTTTCGGGCGTTCTTCCTGTCGGCCAGCATCTCAAGCTCTTCGCACTCACGTATTTCGGCCTCTCTCTTCTTATTGCGGCAAATACGTCTCGCTTCCTTCTTCAGTTCCCTATAACGGTCCCACATGGCTCGCGTTGCGCCCGATCGCAGCGTGGCCCTGTAGGCGGCATCTTTTTTCTCTGCGGCTTCTTGACATTCCTCATCGTACCAGTTGTTCTTTCGGGCTCGCTGAAATCCAACTACTTCTTCGGCGGCGGTACTTAATGATCGGGAAATGTGGTTCCACTGCTCGCGTACGTCGGATTGTTGAAGAGTGCTCTCAGAGAGCAGGTGTGTGAGTCGAGTGGCGAATAAATTGGCCGTCTGTTGTGATTGCAGCTTTTCGACGTTAAGCTTTCCTTGCATTGTTGGGCGCACATTTTTTGCTGCACAGAGGCGGGTGCGTATCTTGGCTACAACAAGATAGTGGTCCGAGTCGATGTTTGGCCCTCGGAGTGTACGTACGTCCAAAACGCTTGAAGCATGCCTTCCGTCTATCACAACATAATCGATTTGGTTTCTCGTTTTTCGATCTGGAAACAGCCATGTAGCTTGGTGGATGTTCTTATGCTGTATACACATTCCCTTATTTATTCTCAAAATGCATGAAAACTATAGTATGCCTGCAAACAATTAATAACATTTTGTGATAAACAGTTTTACAAATGTATTTGCACTTTAAATTTGTGTTTTAATAAAGTATCAGTTAAATAAATTATTATTGTAAATTATTATTTTAATAAATAGATATAAAAATATTTATACTTGGTAACTCTTAGACTTTTCTTCATTTGTAACAAATGACAGATGTAAACAAAATAAAAAAATTATTGTAATTTTACAAATTTAAATCAAACGGGCGTTCTCTACAAAAAAATATAGTTAGGGATCGAATTGCACATATTTTTTTTTACAATACCAAGTGCCTCCAAGAAGTGTTAAACCACCAAATAGCTTAAAAAACGCTTTGAAATATTCGAAACGCGTGTGAAGTGCAGTGTTCAATTGTGATCGAAATTGCAGGCAAAATTTGTGTGTGTGTAATTAATGTTTTATATGAAGAATATGTTGCCCCTTGTCACCAAAAATAAGCAAACCAAAGACTTCGCTTCCCACTGGTGGTTACATAATAGGTGCAATCCCGTATTCCTCGCACTTGGACTAGTAAAACTGTCAAAAAATAAAAATTCGCTCAGAGCGAGAGAGTAACATTGAAAATTACGGGATCGCTTTCTAGTACAAAATGGTAACTTCTGTCAATTTCAACATAACCTCAAAATTTTGGTTGTAAATTTTTGCTTATTTTGTATGTAAACACACACAGCTCACACATGTAAATAACCAAAAATACTTTCAAATCCATTAGAATCCACTTAAACAAGTAATTAAATACTTTTCAACATGAATTAGCAGAGTGCACTTTTCTTTTGTTTACAATTTGGTTGCCAACCACACTACAGCTGATCGTTTGACATATTTACCAGAATTTACCAGCAAAAAATTCTCGGATTAAAACTGGTAACTTCTGACAGAGAGACAACCGTATTTACTCTCTTTTTTATCCTCTCAATAGTCAGAGAACCGAGTACGGGATCGATTTCCAGTAAAATCTGACTATTTCTGACTAGTCCGGACTCGTACGGGAGCGCAACTAATACTCAAATAGCCCCTTAATAACCTTTTGCTTATTTTGTGTACGCACGGATAGTTAAGCAGGTATATCTGAATCAATTTCCTTCATCATTCATCATTTGATGTGCATTTTTATTGTTATCTGTTGCAAACAGACATTTTGGGAACTAAAAAGGTTTTAAATCTGTGAACACAAGCGGGATTATTTCTGTGTTCATATGGAATAGTAGTTTATATCGAAAGGCTGACTTTACTATAATGCGGCATTCTCTTTATGCTATAAACAAGGGATGGGCGGCAGAGCAGCTCGCGCGCAGCAGCGCGGGCAAGAAGGTGTTCGATGCGGGGTAAAAATTTAAAACCGAAAGGGTAAGCAATAGCCGTGTACGTGTATTAACCCATTTTATGCAATCTCTTTGTTTATAGAGGAACAATTTCTAACTATATTTGTAGTCTATTTATTAAAAATAATTCAACATCATGAAATGCCGACCAATTTAATTTTTTTTTATTAATAAATCAATAAAGTTTAAATTGATTATACATATCTGTGTTCATATGGAAAAGTAGCTTATGTCGACAGGCTGGCTTTAGTATAAATCGGCATTCGCAGCATACGATTGCGAATGACTCACTGGCGCTAAGCCGTTGAACAACTTTTGGCAAATAAACGTGGAAGAAATAGTTCCGATACTAGCAAGTCAATATTCTTATTAAGTCTCATCAAAAAATTCCTTGCCGTTTAAAAAATAAAGGGATTGCCGCATTATACTAAAGCCAGCCTTTCGACATAAGCTACTTTTCCATACGAACACATACAGTATATTTTGCTTTGCTGCCTTTATGCTTAAGTGCACATTTAAGATACCTACCCCAAAATGCGCATCTGATACATTGTTTTTAACATTTATAAGGAAACTGCTCCGATAGATGCATTCAACATACCTGCACATTGGCGATAGCTGCCTTAAAAATTGTGCAACTAGTATCAATTATCAAAGAAAGTATTACGTATACCTGCACTGGCCTACAATTACCTAATTTTACAAGCTTTTATTTATTTTACTCATATCGCAGAACAACGGAAATGGCTATCAATTTTTCTAGTTATACAGATAATAAGATACCATTCGAAAAAAAATTTCGCTTGCATTATTTTTTACGTGATAAGTGCTTCTCCATTATTTGGTTTCATAGGGTTTCGGATACCTTCCTCATTGAAGTAGTAAAGAAAATTCGCTTAAGTGCCTTTTTCGGTTAGGTGCACAAGTTTTTCGTGCAAAGAAGGATGTGCAGCTAAGAAAAATCTACTGTATATGTAAAAAATAGTATGTGCTAATTCATACTGGCGAACAATAACGTGTTAACGATCTTGCTTGCGCATGGGTACGTAAATAAGAGAGCCGAGCGCTGCTACTAGGCTCAGTCGGTAGAAAACCGTCATATAAAAAGGTTGTTTTGCACATGATCAGAGGTGGGCACTACCACAAACAATCGTGAGCTAAAAGTGAGAATGTGTTAGTTTACGTAATTCATTTTGCATGCTGTCGTGTTCTCATCGCTGCGCTCTCGCTTGTATACGTACACGCGACGCTTACGCTCTTTTAGCACCTGCTAACTCTCTGCCCATGCCTGCACATGATTGTCCTTTTTATACCTTTCATGAGCATGAAATGGTATTATAACTTTGGTCCGATGTTTGTAAGTACCAGAACAAAAAGAGATAGACCCATTAAAATGTATACTTATATGATCAGAACGTCGAGCTGAGTTGATTTATCCATGTCCGTCTGTCCGTCTGTCCGTCTGTCCGTCTGTCCGTCTGTTTGTATGCAATCTAGTCTCTCAGTTTTCGAGATATCCGGATCAAATTTGGTAGGTGGGTGTATTTTTATAATGTATTAATCATTTGTCGGAACCGGAAGAATCGGACCACTATAACATATAGCTCCCATACAACTGATTGTTCAGATATGAGATTTTTCGTTATAACTTCTCCATTTATGCCGCTACGAACATGAAATTTTGCAGCACTTGCACCCATTATCAACAGAATGCTTACAGTGAAAATTACAAAGATCGGGTCACTATAACCTATAGCTCCCATACAACTGATTGTTCAGATATAAAATTTTCCGTTATAACTCCTCCATTTATAAAGCTGGGAACAGGAAATTCCGCACTGTTTTCAATAATTATCAACAGAAAACTTACAGTGAAAATTAAAAAGATCGGATAACTATAACCTATAGCTCCCATACAACTGATTCTTCAGATATGAGATTTTTCGTTATAATTCATCCATTTATTTAGCTAGGACCATGAAATTTCGCGCTGTTTTCACTCATTATCAGCAGAAGACTTACAGTGAAAATAACGAAGATCGGGTCACTATAACCTGCAGCCCCCATACAACTGATTGTTCAGATATGAGGTCTTTTATCATATCTCCTCCATTTATGCAGCTAGGAACATGAAATTTCGCACCATTTTCACTCATTATTAACAGAATACTTACAGTGAAAATAACAAGGATCGGGTGACTACAACATATATCTTCCATACATCTGATTGTTCAGATATGGGATTTTACTGTAAAACTCCTTTATTTGAACAGCTAAAACCGATAAATTTCGTAAGATATTTTATAAATAATAATACAAAGTCTACTGAGAAAATCGTCAAAATCTATGCTGTATAAGCTTTATCTCCTATAGCACTGATTGTTCAGATACTAGTTTTTGCGATATATCTCCTTTATGTAGGAAACTAAACCCAATAAATTGTGTTACCGGTTTACATACCGATCACATAGCAGTGAAAATCACTTAGATTGGTGCCATATAAAGTATATCCTCCATACCTCTGATTGTTTAGAGGCGATTTTTTATATAAGTATGTAACTCCTCTATCGATGTATGCAGATGTATTCAAAATCAGTAATCTGTCAAACTAAAATTTGCAGATGTTCATGAAAGGTATGAAGCCTTCGGCATAGCCGAAGACAGCGCTGCTCTTACTTGTTTTCCAAGCAAATTTCTATCGAAAAGTTATCTGCGTAAGAACAACCCCTACCTTTGAAAATTTGCTACCAACTGAACACTGACAATGCAAAAGTGAATTACAAAACAGCTAATATGCGCGCAAGCAAGTCGGTACTCTTCACCAGTGTTGCCATTTCTGTTTCTGCCGTCCCGCCAGATTAATAAACAAAAATGGCTAGAATCCTGCTAAATCATTTAATTTCTATAAACTCTTATGAAAAAAGTTTCTTTTATAATTTAGCAGTTAAACTTTATTTGATAAAATTAGAGATAATATGTTTATAAAAAACCATCAGTTTTTTAATAAAAACAAAATTGGAACTTCGTTATATGGTTGTATAACCAGTGTTGGGATTTTGTGGCATTAAATAAAGTATAAAAATTGGTCATAAGAATGTCGTCTTCGTTTGTTTAACTACTACTACTAGCGTTTGTACTAGCTTTGTTTAAAGATTTTGTTGTTGTCTAGCATGGAAAAAGGAATTAAAAAAATACAACTGTGACTTCTGTATTTTCGGTGCGTATTAACGGTATAACATACTACGTAATTTTTAAGTTTTTACTTTCGGACTTATAATTTTATGAGACTATGTAAATTCACCAATTTGTTTTAAAATTTTTGCGTTGCAATTAAAATTACTTTGAGTTTATAATTATTTGCAGCAGTATATATGTAGGTATACACATACACTTCACTTTGCATCGTTAAAAATTAAAATATTTAAATCATCTTTACTATAATAAAACTGTAGATTGTTTTTCTGTTTGAGCTCACTAGTATCCGGAACTACTGAATGGATAAAAATCGGGCTTTAACTGGTATCTAGACATTGACCTCGGACGTAACTTAGGCTATATTTTATCAAAAGTGGAATGTGGACAAAAAAGATATACGAATTTTTGCAAACAAAATTTACTTTGCACCAAATTCTTTTGAATACAATTTTGCTTTTCAACGACATCGACATATGCCAGTGTTTATTTTTCGTTATTGATATTTTTTTCAACTGAAATAGTAATTAGTGTCGTTCCTACATATTGAAACCGGTCTTGAACATAATACATACGAGGTTAAACGTTTGTCACGGAGTTTTGTGTCTTACAAGAGTGGTGTGTTTCTAAGAATTCGTAAGTCAAAAGATAATCGGTAGGTAGAAACTGATTTATTTAAATTTCTTTGTGTTTCGTGTATCACATTGGATTTTGTACATACAAATTTATTAGATATTATGAAAACGCTCACATGAAAAGCATGTTCTGTGAATTAAGCGGATATAGTTCGAAGCATTCCCTTGAGTCAAGAATTAACATTTGGAAGTAATTATGTATTTACATTTCTAGCGAATTTCTAATTTGCGGAATTAAAAGAAATTTATTTAAAAGGAAATAAAGCGTATGGTTTCAGCATTGACTTTTCGAGAAAAACGTTTTTTTTTAATTGTGTGAAGTATTGAAATTTTAAAGTAAAAAGAAAATGCATGCGCAACACGAAAAACAAAATTCAATAAGTGCTTTCCCTATATTCGAGAGATATGTACATATCAATGAAATATACATTTGGAGTCATAAATGAGTCTTTAAGGAGTCCCGTTTCGGAGCCTTTACGCTCATAATGAGCTCATTTAAGAGCCCGAAATTAGTGTGTTTTCCTTCGTCCGAAGGTCGACTTAAATGAGCTTAAATTCATACATCAAATGAGCCTCCCAATGAGTCATATTGGACTCTCATTGGCTTCATAAACGGCTCATTTTGGACTCTTTTTAAAGCAATTTTTGGCCTCATATTTAAGTCGTTTCAGAGTTTTTTTGAGGCTCTTAAATGTGGCTTATAGTCCCCATAAATAACTCTATTCGGACTCTTATTTGATGTTGTCCTTTGAGCCATATTGGCCTTATTGATGTGTATACATCTCTGGTTTCGGTAGGGGTAAAATTTGCGAAGCTGTAACGCATCTCCCAGCATAAAATTTTGAAGGGCTTAGCAAGTGTATTTCAGCATAAAATTTTTATTTTCATTAGAAGCACCCGGTGTTTGTTTGCCAAATAATTGCATACATTTAGGCATATGCATAGCAAGAGGAAATGTGCTAAAATTGATTACTACTTCTGATTATTTAAACTCCGCACGTGCATACGGCTTTGTACCTATGTATGTACATAAATATGTATGGACTCATTGTTGCAACGATACTGACAAAACGATGCACAGTGGTTCGGATAGCAGATCTAGCTGGACGAAAGTCAAAATTAGTTTCTTTTTAAAATACTTAATGGTACTTGGAATACATTCCTGACAATACATTCAAATAGAAATTGCATTTATTAAAGCATTAACATATGAAAACAAACAAAAAAGGCAAGTAAACGCCTCCAATTTGAGAACTCTATTTTGAAAGCTGAAATTTAACTTAAAAGATTGCTAATTGCACTCACAGATATTTGCATAATTGCAAATTGACTTTATAAACAAAAAATTACACTTATTTCGCTATAGGGGTTGTGTGTTAAAACAGGAAAATACTTGGAGTTATAAAAACTTTGGTTATGTAAGAGTTAAAAAAAAATAGTACCTCGCGAATTTTCCGCTTTCTGAAATTACAAAATTATACAACAGGCATGGAAATCTTTAAGCGCTGTTATAAAATTTTTTCTGAAATTTATTTGTGTTTCTTGCTGTGATCTTAAATTTTAGTCATGGTAAATAAAATCTTAAGAAGTGAGTTGTTTGACATTTGGAGAAGTGTTGCTGAAACTTCTAAAAGACAACAGGGTGTCCGTGATTATGTGATTAGTAAATTGAAAGAAATATCTGATGAAAATGCTCGCTCCGAAGTAAATAAAGTAAATTAAGTAAATGACTTTAGATTCGTAATCAGCAACCTAGAAAACCCCCCGGTACCCAATTACATAGAAATCTACCGATTTTTTTTTTTAATTTTCGTCCGCCATATTGGAGCCGCCACTTTTAATTTTTGGTAAATGACTTTAGATATGTAATCAGCGGCCCAGAAAACCCTCAGATACCCAGTTTCATAGAAATCTACCGATTTTTTTGATGTGTATACATCTTTGGTTTCGGTAGGGGTAAAATTTGCGAAGCTGTAACGCATATCCCAGCACAAAATTTCGAAGGGCTTAGCATGTGTGTTTAAGCATAGAATTTTTATTTTCATTAGAAGCACCTTGTGTTTGCTTACCAAATGGTTGCATACATTTAGGAATATGCATAGTAAGAGGAAATGCGCTACAATTGATTATTACATCCGATTATTTAAACTCCGCACATGCATACGGCTTTGTACCTATGTACGTACATAAATATGTATGGACTCATTTGTTGCAACTAAAAAGCAAGGCGAAAAGTTAAAAAAATACTGAAATCATTTTAACCGTTGACAACTGATGAACATACATGAATATATGTATGTATAATATGCATATGTATAGATGATATAATAGCTCTGATCCAATACTTTTCGTGTAAAATCCTGGAAGAAGGTCAAACAGCAAAATCACTCTCTGAAGTGAGAGTAAAAAGTGAGTAACAGCAAAACGTATGGAACAAAAAAGCATCGGATAACATCCTGCAACATGAACTGCATTTACATGAACCACGGATTATATTCCGAAAAGAAAAACTAAAATTAGGAATATATACAAATATAAATGCTCAAACTATAAGCTCAAAAACAATAACTGATGCGGTGTTTCCAAGATATTTTAACGCCCTTGAGTAACAATTATATTTTATCAATCATACCGATAATTTCATGTATTAAAAGAATTAAAAATGAAAATGAATAAAAAAAAAATTAAATTAGCAAAATGAATAAAATTAAGTGAAATTAATGTTTAATTTCTAACCTAACCTAAAGTAAACAAATATTGACGCTAGTAAGGAAAATAGGTTTGTAAAGGTATTTTTAATAAAATATTCAGTTAAAATATATTTAAATGGCATAATACATATGTGTTGCAGAAAAAAGTGACCACGGTGGCACAGAGAGGAAGTTTAACTTTTCCTCGAGTTGTGTGAATAACAAGCACAACCAATTTGACAGCTAACGAGCTTTGATTGAGATTATATTTATATGTAAACGTACTTTTATGCTTTGCCGTTCGCATATGTTTACACATCAAATTTCATGAGTACCTAGTACTCACGCCTTTTTTTCAACTCTTATTGAACTTCTAATACTATACACATGTATGTATACATACCTCAGTTCATATAAACATTCCAACATACAATTAATAGCAGCAGCTGCAGCTAAATTTTGTTTATTTTTTGTTTTCTAAATATTTTCAATTTCTGTATAAACAAGTTTAGATATAAATTTCGAATCTTTATTGTTTTTATATAGCCACAAGGTGCTGGCTCCTATCTTCGATCATTTATAACTCCTAAAATATTCATATAAGAGTCACATTTTTTGTTTTTGAAGCTCATATATCTTACCCACCTAGGACTCCTTTCAGACTCATATATTCTGAACGCTCAGAATATGTTTGTCAGAATATGTTTTATAAACCAATAATAATAACAATATACTATAATAAAACTGTAGATTGTTTGTCTGTTTGAACTCACTAATCTCCGGAACTACTGAATGGATTTTCGTCGGGCTTTAACTGGAATTTAGAGAGTGACCTCGGACGTAACCTAAGTTACAAAAAAAATGATATCGGACAAGGGGGCGTAACACCTCCCATACGAGTGACATTTTTAATCAGCTATAACTTCAAAACCGTAAGTCACATGACTTTGAAATTTGGTGTGTTGACATATATAAAAAGCTATGGTAGATGCTTATTGTAAAGTAGATATACTTCTGTAAAAGGGGCATGGCTCATCCTATAGGTGTGAAAGTTTTAATTAGCCATAATTTCGGAATCATACGTCACATTTGCAATTCCACTCTGCACCGCATAATATACTTTTGCAATCAAATGGTGCCGACAGATGGCGCCGGAGTCTAGATATTTAGAGAACACGTCTTTATAGTATGCCCTGGATTAACGGGTATTAACTTTATGAAAAGAAGTGCTTCTGCAGAAAAAAAAATGGGTCTAAAACATAAATGGCGCTGAAATCATGATATTTAGATGCCCCTCTATAAATTTACATTTTAGATGACTTAATAAAACCCCCTTCTTGAAATATGGATACAAAGAAATGCTAAACTGTTTATGCTCCACAGATATCCTAGGCACATCAACGGGTCATCGGTATATCAATAAGAAGTGTGCTGAATTAGAGAGAACACGGTAGGAATATTAATAACCCCGTTTGAACGGGAAGACTCTTTCATCCTGTGGAACAGGAGTTTTATAGAAGATTACGCCCTCTCGGCAAACTTTGCAATACTTGCAGATATCTCCCAGTGGAAATAAGAGCTCTTAGCAAGGTTCTGCTCTTCAGTCTTTTCAACCTAAACTAATAATTTTTACATTACCAACCGTTTTTGCATTGCAACACTATTTTTGCATTGGTCAACGCAAAAGTTCTTATAGGGCGTCGCGAAGCAAGCCAGGCATTTGCTAGTCAAAAATATAAACATGTATCTATGTATAGATATGCATACATGCAGCTTTTTTCATGTCAGCTGCGCCGAAGATACCTAAAAATATTCGACAACTATATAATACTATTAGAATCCCTTCCCACCATGTTCAGTGCTTATTTACTGCATTTTATTCTGGATACGAAAATCTTTTTATACACATAAGTATGTACATTCATATGTGTATAAATGCATTGTTTCAAATAAAATATATATCTTGATTGAATTAAAGTGAAAATTCAGTTGGTTCTATAAAAGTTTGAAATCGTTATTAGTGCGTTACTATTTATTTTGGTTTTTGATAAATACAACAATACTTATATCTTGGACCGATCACTAATGTAGTATAGATGCATATTAAATTTTACTGAACACAATTTTTTGATGTTTTGATTTGTCACAAGTTTTGGTGCTTTAAGGAAAGTTGGCGGCCATGGGGTCTCACATTAGTGAGTACTCACATATACTTGTTCTCTCATTCCGATCACACATACAGATGCAATTCGCGCAAAATTTTCTGTTTCCCCCCCGGGCATAATTACCTCACCTCATCTATCCAACGGTTTGCACATTTGCCCGCGGTTTGCACGTTTGGGCATTTTGCCCGGATGTGCACATTATGCCCATCGCTACCATAAACGACAAGGAATTTCTTGATGGGACTTAATAAGAATATTGACTTGCTAGTATCGGAACTATTTCTTGCACGTTTATTTGCCAATATTTCTTCAACGGCTCGGCGCCAGTGCACGGTGGGCAGGAAGCAAAGATAGGTTGCATAAAAATGTCGACAAAAACTGAAAGCAGGGTTGTATTTGTTGATATTTTTAGGTTAAGAATCCCTTTCAATTGAAATCCTAGCTGCTCCTGTTTTAAAGATATCCACATTTTACATAGCTTTGATAGGACCGACTTTTGCGAAAGAGAAAAACATCCTTGTGCATTAAATATTCAACAATGTATGTGTGAGTAAATGTGTGTATATATATTATGTAAAAATATAAGTTTATGTAAGTTTTTAGCCGTTTTCAATCGTTTCCAAGGCGCACCACGTAGAGGCAACTTACTTTGCACCTCTTTTTTCTTTTTTTGGTTTTATTTTTATTTATTTTTTTCTTGCTTTATTTTTTTATATTTGTTTTTTGTTTCCTTTTATTTTTTTTGTTGGCTTACCATATAATATAGTCACACATTTTAGTATTTAAATATTTTATTATTTAGTTAAGTTTTTATATAAGCTGGAATGAAAATGTCATTACAGTTTTCTTCAGGCGACTCACAAAAGTTGGTTTATCAATCATATTTATTTTGAATCCATCCCAGAATTTAATGAATTCCCTATGAACTGACTTCCCGGCCTGCTCGGACCATAATCCTAAACCATCGTTATTCAAGAATGAAATAGATTGCTTTAAATGTTTAAGGATAAAATGGGTTTTGACAGTTTGAGAAATTCCAGTACTTTTCAAAGCTGTGCGGAGTTCGTTAAGATTTTTATCAAAATTACTATGATCCGCTTGTTATGCGGAAAACCATGTATTCACGATTTTGCTCATGGCTTTGGACGAGGCAATATATTTGGTATTGGTTTTACTGAGAGTTTCTTCCATACAAACTATGTTCGACATTTTTTTGTATGTGGAAGACACTGTCAGCAAAAAATAAATAATTGCAAAAAATCAACGAAATTTTCTGATAACTTCAGACTTGCACTTTACTAATTGGCTCAAAAGCTACATTTTAAAAATTTTTCTAAAAGATCTGATTAGAAATTGTGATCAGATGAAAGTGTCTCCGAGCCAATAATTTTGTACGGCACGGTACTTATAAGTAATCTAGATTTCACGAAAAAAAAAAAATATATACAAGGTAACATTAAAATATCAGCATTTGTTTCGTTGCTGTGAGCTTGTTTCAAGCCTTCTGGCTTTTGCTATAATTGTAAAACTCTGTGCATGTAATTTTAACGTATTTAGGTACATACTTATATTAATCATCAACTATTGCTTATGCAAAACGTGCTACATTTAAAAAAAAAATCGCATTTGAAAGAGCACCAACCCAACTCGTAATAATTTAAGTATACAAATTTTAGTATTTAGTATAGAAATATTCAATTGAAATACGCCAATATTAAAATGAAGCGCTTTGCACTTAACGGATGCTTTTTCATAATTAAGTTAAAAAAAAAATTATTTAAATTCCATGCTGTCTGTAATGGGATTTGAACCCTGACGCTCTGGAAATTAGCAAATTGTGGCAAGCATCTTCGTGCACTCAGCTACAGCCAGACATGTAAATGTGCATTCAAATGTTCAGTTTGATTCAACACCACGTGTGCGTGGTATGAAAGTATTGTTTTTAAGTACGAACATTTCAAAACGATAATCAAATAAAACATATTCATGTTTACTATGCGTTATTTCCCCCAGTAAATTCATAAAATTTTTCTTAATATTACAACGCCTTTTTTCTCTCAGCGTAGTCATTTTAAGCAAAATTTGTGCAATCAAATCGAAAACCGGGACACTTAACATTTTAAGGTTGGACCGGGACACCGGGACAAATAGTCTAAAACCGGGACATGTCCGGGAAAACCGGGACGTCTGGCAGCCCTACACACAAAGCGCATACTTTCATGCGATTTTCTTTATGATCGCATTTGTGTTCTGGATGTACAATAGTCATTATTTCCTGACAGAAGAGTACATAAATACCAAAATAAATCTCATACAAGCTTTGAATTTATTTACTTATTATGCGGAGTACCGTTGGCCTAAGTTAGAGCATTTTTATTTCTTGCACAAGCGCAGTGCGACTTGCCTGCGCTACTTGCTTATAGCAACAAACCTTTAATAAAAATTACTACCGTATTATATAGCATACAATATTGTATACATACATACATATATTGCGATATTGAAAGTGTTTGTAATGAGAAAGTTCACGCTACAGAAAAAGGTAATTGTGGTGTTTTATCTAAGTTGTATACCGGTAGCGCCCAATAAATCTCGATCAATTATTCTTTCGGTAGGAAAAAATTAAAACTGAACATTGATTTGATCCGTTTTAGTGAGTTAAAAAAGGGGAACAGATTTGTATGAGATTTCTTTTCGTATAAATATGCTCTAATTATCGAGAAGTACGCCTTCCTCTTTTGCAAATATATCCTATCAGAAGTATATAAAATGTGGATATCTTTAAAACAGGAGCAGCTAGGATTTCAATTTAAGCGGATTCTTAACCTTAAGATATCAACAAATACAACCCTGCTTTCAGATTTTGTCGACATTTTTATGCAACCTATCTTCGCTTCCTGTCCACCGTGAGTGAGTCATTCGCAATCGTATGCTGCGAATGCCGCATTATACTAATGCCAATAAGCTACTATTCCATATGAACACAGATTTTTAACAGTTTCCAGTTTATGTAATATGTAATATTAATAAAAACAGCTTTTATTTATTTTATGTATTACGTGATTTCTGAATGTATCGAATACAAAAAAGTGCTGTAACTGGGTTTATTTAATTTAAAACTGTATTAACGATTAATGATAATTATAGATTGGCGCTTACACATATGTTAGTGTTTGGCCGAGGTTCTCCTCCGATTTCTGGCACGCGCCTTGATGTCGTTACACAAAGGGCAATTGACCTACAGTTTTACGCCGACTCCTGCCGGGGGGCGACCGCTATTAGAAAAAACCGTTTTTTTTTTGTGCTGGCCGAAACTGGGCTCGAACGCTTACCCTGCACTTCTAACCAATACATCACAGCGATCGCTTAATTAATTTAAATCATTAATCGCTGTTAACTATTTATTGTTTCATTTTTAATCATTCACGTCTTGACTGAACTTACTAATTCGAAATTTCTACTATTACTTGTAGAGTAGGCTATTCATAAAGTCTGGGTATTGAAATAAAAATTTTTCTATTATAAGTTTCATAAATATTAGGAGGCTTTTAGTGTTTAATTAATTTTTTGCACATAAACTTGTATCTTCAACTTCTTTTCCCAAAAAGTGCGGATGTCAAAATTTTAATGGATATCGGATGTACGGAAATTTTCCAAAAAGATCTCTTAATGGATTAGTTCATGAAAATTATTCCAAACTTTAAATTGATAAAAAAATAATAACTAAATTTAACTAATTTATATTAGAGGTTTGAAGTTTATCCCACTGTAAGTATGACATCTGTAGCTATGTGTTTCCATGATACAAAAAGGAGATAGTTCCTGTTACCGACAAGAATATAAATATAATTGGATCGCCCTATATATGACCCAGCAGTAAAGATCAGGGATACTCCATGCGAATTAGATATGTACGCTGCCAATACATTTGTATGTATGCACTATATACGCATGATACATATACGCTTAGTTACCACTCTTACTCGTATTCTTCTACGTCG
>NW_023459860.1:14116-17900 GCF_013731165.1 Rhagoletis pomonella | reverse complement strand
GTATTCTTCTACGTCGCCTGGCATGATATACATATACGCTTAGTTACTTGTTACATTTACGTACATATGTACTTTTGCTTTATGCTTTAACGTTAAGTATTTACTCAGTGCCTATTGTTAAATGTGAGACGAGTTAACTGTTATGTCATGCCAGATTTCTTAGTTATTCTCATTATAAATATAGGTCGAATCAATGTCATAAGACAGTTGTAAAAGTGAAGGCGAGAATACAATTGATTTTTAAGCACTATAATACATGCTATAAAAATTTGTGTAAGCGCAACATTTCTTAGAAATCAATTTTTTTTTCTTTAAACCGAATTCGAACGATTTAATCGCGCAAATGTTTGGTACGGGCGGTAAGAACTCAGATCATAATTGCCCTAAATGTGACGGAGTAGACAACGATGAAATGGTCCAGTGTGACGCCTGCGACGCCTGGTATCACTTTCATTGCGTTGGAGTCGACAGCAATGTGGCTGACATAAGCTGGAGCTGCGAGATTTGCGAACGCGCAACCGACAGCATCGTCATCGCCAACTACCAACCAAAGTAAACGGCAAGTGCATTTTCCAACATCGGTCTCGACAACAGCAGGGAAAGCAGATTTCCCGCGCAATCCGCAACAAAATGTGGTTGCTGCAACCACAACGGCTGCGTCTTTAACAACCGCCACGAATATGCTAGTACCAATTACGTTTCCGACTATGCTACCTGCCACCGCCACAAACTCATCGCTGTCAAATTTAACATCTGCATGCTGGGATTTCCGACCCACTGCACCACATGCCTCATTGCAGGGCCGCCAATTTCCCACGATGACAACAGGGCGTTATTCAACGCTCCCGGCACCGGCATCTTTAAAAGAAGTCGTATCTAGTAACATAGCATATTCTTCAGCAGATACCATGTCTCGCGAACCGAAAATAGTTGAAGGGCAAAGTGCACCAAATGTCCATTTGGCACGGACGCCTCACAATCAGGAGGTACACAGAAAGCTCCAGCTAGAACGTTTGGAGGAAGAGATGAGGATTTAGCAACAGTACTTGGATAACAAGTACAAAATTCTATCTCAGTATGACGAGTTACTTCCAACCAACAATTCATTTTTTACTGTGACCAACAGTCCTTCACCGTCACAATTGGCCGCAAGACAAGCTATCCCCAAGCAGCTCCCGACTTTTAACGTAGATCCGGACGAGTGGCCGCTTTTCATTAGCAGCTTTGAAACAGCACCACTGTCGCCGGGTACACCGAAGCTGAGAATTTGATACGACTACAAGCGAGCCTTAAAGGTAAAGCGCCTGAGATGGTAAAGAGTAAACTGTTTATGCCATCCATGGTACCTGAAATTATCAAAACCCTCAAGATGTGTTTCGGTCGACCGGAGTATATTCTGGAGCGGGCGGTGAATCGAGCTCGTGGTCTTCCGCCGGTGAAAGATAAATTAGAGGCTCTTATTGAGTTTGCACTTTGTGTGCGAAATATTTGTACTACCATGGAAGGATGCCAAATGTATATGCATTTACATAACCCATTGTTGGTTAAGGAGCTGGTGGACAAGCTTCCAAACAATCAAAAGTTAAGCTGGGCAGTTCACCCTAAAAACGATGAAATACCTGTAGTGAAGCAATTTAGTGAGTGGTTGTACAGCTTAGCTGAAGCCGCAAGTACCGTAGTCAGCTTAGCGCCAACTAATACGCGCATGGTCAACACTCATACCGTCGATATGACCCGAGAACGTAAGCAAGCAGAACAAAGAGCAGACCAAAACAAGCAGTGTAAAGTTTGCAAGAGCTACGAACACAAAGTAGCGCAATGCGAAGTCTTTAAAAATTTCTCACTACAACGCAAGTGGAAAGCAGGGAAGGCTAACAACCTTTGTCGCCAATGCCTCAACCCACATAGACGCAAATGTTACTTAAACAGGATCTGCGGTAAAGATGGATGTACAGTCAAACATCATGCTTTGCTCCATAAATCGGTAATGAACCAAAGTAAACCAGTAAGTACTGCAATTGAATTCTCAGATGCCACGGTAAACACCCACGGCAACGAAAGAAACCAACCTCTTTTCCGAATCGTGCCAATTTATATTCATTCCAAAATCAAAACAATAAAAATATTTGCATTTTTAGACGAGGGCTCATCCGTCACGTTAATGGAAAGAAAGATATTTGATGAACTCGACTTGGTTGGTGAACAAGACCCTTTATGTCTGCGATGGACAGGAAACACTACGCGCGTTGAGAAGAACTCTGTAAGGGCTGATATTGAAATTTCAAGTATGACAAATAAGCGATGGTATATTTGAATAACATTCACACCGTCGACGACCTCGATCTACCGGCACAATCGATCGACGCGTTTGAGTTGCAGAAAATGTATCCACATCTAGCAGGTCTACCGATCGCCTCATATGAGAACCTTAAACCATCGATGTTAATCGGCGTTGATAACTGGAAGCTCGCAGTTCCTCTCAAAATAAGAGAAGGAACTTGGTCACAACCCATAGCTTCGAAAACTCGCTTGGGGTGGGCGCTGCAGGGATGCGACGTTGGTTGTACGGAAGAATGCCAGCTTAATGTCCACACCTGCGATTGCCAAAGGTTACGCTGAACTGCAGGAAATGGTAAAAGATTTCTTTAATATAGAATCTCCTAAACCAACACAAGTAATGTCGAAAGAGGACGCAAAAGCCGTAAGTATTATGAATGACACGTACCAAAAGATTGGCAACCGTTATGATATTGGGCTAATGTGGCGCGATCTTAATTCCTCGCTACCAGACAGCTATTCTTACGCTCATCAACGACTGAAATGTTTGCGAAAAAAGTTCATTAAAGATCCTAATCTAAAATATACCATACAATCACAGATCGATAATTTACTGGCTAAAGGATACGCCAAGAAGCTCATGGAAGAGGAGGTTGCAGCACGTGGTGGAAAAATATGGTATTTGCCAATTTTTATTGTAAGCAAGCCTAGTAAAGTTCGAATGGTGTGGGACGCGGCTGCGAAGGTGAATGGAGTTTCGCTTAACGATTTTCTACTAAGCGGCCCAGACTCGCTCAATTCACTAGTTGAAATTTTGTTGTCATTTAGAGTCAGCAGAGTAGCGATATGCGGCGATATTGCAGAGAGGTTCCACCGCATTAACATCCGGGAGAGAGACATGCACGTCCAGAGATTTTTATGGTATGATGAAGGCGATGAGCAACAGATACCCAGTGTTTATGTTATGCGAGCATTGACATTTGGACTTAATTTCGCGCCATGTATCGCACATTTTATTCGTGATAAGAACGCGGATAGTTACACTGACAAATTTCCCCGTGCTGTGGAAGCAGTTAAGAAATACCACTACGTAGACGGCTATATCGACAGCGAAGATGATTCAGAGTCCACTTTGACTCTGGCTGGACAAGTTCAGAAAATTCACAGCAACGCTGGGTTCAACATTCGTGGTTGGCCATCGAATTCACGAGCCGTTGTAGAGCAACTCGAAGAAAATGGTTCTTTGGTTCAAACTGGTAAGGAATGGGGCTCAACGACGAAGGTTCTTGGAATGTTTTGTGATCCCAAATGTGACAGCTTTAAATATATTTGCCGATTTGCAAGACTCCGTCGCGACGTGATTAATCAACCGTTTATCCCTACGAAGAGGGAGCTTCTTCAAGTCTTGATGTCTATCTTCGATCCATTGGGATTTGTAAGTTGCTATACCATTGGCTTATAGATTATGTTACAGGACGTGTGGCGCGCGGGCATCGGCTGGGATGAG
>NW_023459860.1:1706-14016 GCF_013731165.1 Rhagoletis pomonella | reverse complement strand
CTTTGCTAGTAACGGGTGATTTTTTAAGAGCTTGATAACTTTTTTTTTGCAAAATCTCATCGGTTCTTTATTTGAAACGTTAGATTGGTCCATGACATTTACTTTTTGAAGATAATTTCATTTAAATGTTGACCGCGGCTGCGTCTTAGGTGGTCCATTCGGAAAGTCCAATTTTGGGCAACTTTTTCGAGCATTTCGGCCGGAATAGCCCGAATTTCTTCGGAAATGTTGTCTTCCAAAGCTGGAATAGTTGCTGGCTTATTTCTGTAGACTTTAGACTTGACGTAGCCCCACAAAAAATAGTCTAAAGGCGTCAAATCGCATGATCTTGGTGGCCAACTTACCGGTCCATTTCTTGAGATGAATTGTTCTCCGAAGTTTTCCCTCAAAATGGCCATAGAATCGCGAGCTGTGTGGCATGTAGCGCCATCTTGTTGAAACCACATGTCAACCAAGTTCAGTTCTTCCATTTTTGGCAACAAAAAGTTTGTTAGCATCGAACGATAGCGATCGCCATTCACCGTAACGTTGCGTCCAACAGCATCTTTGAAAAAATACGGTCCAATGATTCCACCAGCGTACAAACCACACCAAACAGTGCATTTTTCGGGATGCATGGGCAGTTCTTGAACGGCTTCTGGTTGCTCTTCACTCCAAATGCGGCAATTTTGCTTATTTACGAAGCCATTCAACCAGAAATGAGCCTCATCGCTGAACAAAATTTGTCGATAAAAAAGCGGATTTTCTGCCAACTTTTCTAGGGCCCATTCACTGAAAATTCGACGTTGTGGCAGATCGTTCGGCTTCAGTTCTTGCACGAGCTGTATTTTATACGGTTTTACACCAAGATCTTTGCGTAAAATCTTCCATGTGGTCGAATAACACAAACCCAATTGCTGCGAACGGCGACGAATCGACATTTCACGGTCTTCAGCAACACTCTCAGAAACAGACGCAATATTCTCTTCTGTACGCACTGTACGCATTCGTGTGGTTGGTTTAATGTCCAATAAAGTAAACTGAGTGCGAAACTTGGTCACAATCGCATTAATTGTTTGCTCACTTGGTCGATTATGTAGACCATAAATCGGACGTAAAGCGCGAAACACATTTCGAACCGAACACTGATTTTGGTAATAAAATTCAATGATTTGCAAGCGTTGCTCGTTAGTAAGTCTATTCATGATGAAATTTCAAAGCATACTGAGCATCTTTCTCTTTGACACCATGTCTGAAATCCCACGTGATCTGTCAAATACTAATGCATGAAAATCCTAACCTCAAAAAAATCACCCGTTATTAGCGTGATGTGATTGCACCTTTTTTACTTGGTTACTTTTCCCCTTTGAAGCTTGATTCCTCAATTGTGCCTGTCTGGAAGTCGATGGTAAATTGTCCGCAGGATTAGAAGTATTTTCCCTGGTAGCTGTTTTATGCGGTGCTGTCTGATTGTGTAGGAGCGTATGGTGTCGAGAATGGCAATTGGCGCAGTTGTAAGAACTCGTGCATTTCGACACCGAATGTCCGAAAGACAGACAGTTAAAACAGCTATTGTTTGTTTTTACAAAGGAGATTCTATCAGCTACAGACATCTTCAGAAATTTTGGGCACATATGAATTCTATGCTCGTTGCTTTGGCACATGTATTTGGGGACACTAGTTTGAAAAACGCCAAGTTTCTTGTGAGAGGGTTCAGAGGAATGCTTATGACTTGGCACTTTTGAAAACTTCGAAGTCTTGATTCCTCTTAAACCTGAAACCGATTCTAACGTTTGAAACCTGCTTGAAAGGAATCGGTCCATATCTGACCACTTGGATATTTCTGTTTTATTTTCTACCGATTGTTCCCACAGCGAAATGGTTTCCTCAGGTAGTTTAGTAGAACACAGATACGTAATAATAGGGTCCCAGTTTGAAATGTCAATCTGGTGACTCTCTAGGGGTGATATACAATTATTAATATCCCTTTGTAATCTCTTTATTGAGCTTCCACATTCGCTATCAACTGTATTCAAGTTGAAGAGAATCTTCAACTGAGTGTTAACTAGGATCCTCTTATTTTCGTATCTATCGCAAAGATTCTTCCAGGCTGTGTTAAAGCCTTCATTCGTTAAGTCGCATTTCTTGACAATTTCTTTGGCTTCACCCTGCGTTTTCTGATTCAGATAATAAAGCTTCTGTATGGGTGTAAGCCGTTTGTTCAAGATATAAATTGCTGTGAACATGTCACGAAAAGTTGGCCACGACAGATAGTCACCTTTAAAAACGTCAATATCGCAAGGTGGAAGATGCAAACTATGCGAAGCGAGTGACATCTCTTCACTTTCCTTTTCTGATTTTTCCAACTTTTCGGAATATTCGTTAATTTTTGTCATACACCGCACAAAGGCTGCATAGCAGATCTTACTTTTCTTTCTTATAGCGCTAAGATCTTTAGCACTAGTTGATTCGGTAGTCAGAACTTCGTCAAATAGTGCTTTGGCTTTCTCCCACAGTACACTAAGCTCGCTTTGCTGAATTTTCAGCGAATGTTTGGTGTGCTCACCTGTGGGAGTGCTCAGAAATTCTGTATCAAATTCAATGACCGAATCTGCTAACCGGGTGTATGTTTCCATTTTATTTAATTTTTTTTCACTTATTTGCGAAATAACAACTTCACAAGAACCTTTTGGAAGTATCTCTATGAGAGACTGACTCAAGAAAAGCCGACTTTCCAACCGTAAAGGTAGCACACGAAGAAAATCCTATGTCAAGGTAACCCCAAAAGTATATACCCAATGTATAAGCCGAATGTACCACCAAAATACCACCAATTCAACCACAAAGTAATAGAAATTCTCTAATTTTCCTTCAAATTGTATCTGTACTTTCTATGTTTATTCAAGATTTAGCAATCTAAATGCGTTTGAAGAATACGTATGTATGTTTGTTGGTTAACACGAAATTGCTTGCCAACCAAACTAGTGATATGTATATATATTCGCTAACTAGATGTGTGTATATATGTGCGTATGTATAGCGATTAAACAATGTATAACGTGCACTGCAATTATTCTTATTATTATTTTTAACACTAGGCTCCCAGTATATGTGATTTTGTTTGTATTTATTGAATTTAAAGGCAAAAATGAGCAAGTCACAAAGAAAATATGATTATTAAAATTAAACTGATTAAATTAATCACCGAGTGAAACTTCTTGCAATGATATGGCGCAAATTGAAAGCCAACAACAACAAACAAAAACTGCCGTTCTTTATGAAAATGGCTGTAGCGCCCACTTATGTATGTTAATATATGCGTGTGTGTGTCACTAGAAGCACTTCTGCACTTAAACCTTGATATTTTCAAAAAACCTCTCGCGTTTTCATTTATTTTATATTTTCTTCACTAAACAATCATATCACAATAAATTAAGTGCAGTTAAACTGACCCACGTACCTTTCACAATTTAAACGAAGTTGGTTTCTTTCCTTGTATGTAGATACAGATGCCGGCGGTGTATATCTATGGCTGTATGCGCAAATGCCAAGAGTCTTTTAGTGGAGTTTTCCTCGCAGGATAAGTCTTGCTTTGAAAAAATGAATGCTGCTTCCTGGCTCTTGAAACCCTCAGTGGCTGGCAAACAAACTTGGTGTAATGTACAACTTTGTTATTTTTGGCGACGAAGGACCAGTGTTAATCGCCACAACGATTGGAACCAGTTGTGCCGATTTTTTTTCCACAAAGAAAGAACACAAAGTGGTATTAGTATTTGATTAATATAAATAGGTAGATTTATTAATATAAAAATGTGCTATGGATATATGTAATTATACACAATTTCTTTTGTAGATTACCTTTGAATACGCTGTAGTATGGTGGCTGGATCACGTCTTCTCTCTTGAATGCTCGCAAAGGAAGTAAGTGAACAGTTTTTTATTATGATGGCGGTAGCCTGCCAAGATGTTGTCAAGTAGTACTATTCCAATAACGGAAACCAATAGCAAGCGAGGGGAAAGTTAACAGCGGCAATGTTAACGCAATGTTAAACATTAGGGGTGTCATTTTCTAATCTATTTAGGCGGAGGCCTAAACAACATTGTTGTTATTAGTTATACTAATACTAAATTCTTTTAATTTATTTTCATCAAATTTATCATCGGTGCGAACGTGCAACCAAATCTTGCTCCAAGCGTTGCGCCGATGACTATGGGACCCAAAAGTAACGTACCTATGTTTTACAAAACTGCCGGAGGTGACACTTTCGCTGTGGGAACAATCGGTAGATAATAAAACTGCAATTTCCAAGTGGACAGATAAGGACCGATTTCTTTCAAATAGGTTCCAAACGCTTGAATCGGTCTCAGGTTTAAGAGGAATCACTGCTTTGAAACCCTCAAAGGCTCCGAACTATAAGCATACCTCTGAACTTTCGCATAAGAGACTTGGCGCTTTTCAAACAAGTGTCGTTAAATATATGTGCAAAATGTGCCAGTGTAACGAACACAAGGTGCATCTATGTCCAAGGTTCCGCAAATTAACCGTAGACGACAGAGTTGCTTTCGAAAAAAACAATAATTGTTGTGTGAACTGCCTCGCCTTTAGACATTTGGTATCGAAATGCACTAGTTCGTTCAATTGCGCCACCTGCCATTCTCGACATCACTCACTCCTACACGTTCAAACAGCACCTCCAAAGGCAACAAATTGGAATGAGATTTCTGAACCTTTGGATACTTCAGCGTCCACGTCCGGACAGGCTTAAATGCGACGCGAATCTACAAAAGGCAAAAGCAAAACTGTTAATAAGGTAAAAACATCCCGCTAACCAGAGCTGTGTAAGTGTGAAATCATTTTCAATTTTAAATCAACAATTTTTTTCTATAAAGTTTTCATTACTTATTCTTCGCTTAAGATTGAGGTTTATAATTTTTTAATTTTTCATTCACTCAAAGCAGTTATGAATTCACACATCAACATATTCATAGCAAGATTGAAAAAAGCAATGCCCAATCAATAAAAGGTTAAAACTGAATGTATATTGAAAGGGCTGCAATCTTTTATGTGTGTGCATTCTTTAATTCAGTACCAATCATTACTTCAAAGACACCCTGGTAAACAACTTTTTGATAACAAGGCAGATTTTTGACAATTGCTCAATTGTAAAAATTCGAAGCGGCGTTACCCAATTATGTTTTTTGGAAGAGGGGATTTTATATCATAAATTTGGGATTATATATAAAACAGTTGTATTAACATTTACATTTTAAAAATAATTCATATCTTATCTTAAAAATGTTTAAATTTTACATTAAATTCGATAACCACTTCGCAAAAACTTTACATTTAGGTTAATCAACTTTTAGTGAAAATACTTTGAAATCTAAGTGTCTTTAATAAAAAAAAAACAGCTCATCATAAAAATTTAATCGCCGTCGGCGTAAGGCTGTAGGTCCCTCCCATTTATGTGACAACAAAAGCGCACGCTACAAATCGGAGGAGAAGCTCGGCCAAAGACTAACATAGGTATAAGTGCCAATTTAGCGTTGATTTTTTGAAATTGTATTGCTAACCGTCTCCCGCATTTTATTTCATAAGGAATTCATGCTTATATGGAAAAAGGTGCAAAAATCCGTCACAGAAAAAATTTTCAAAAATCAACGGTTGGAACTTGACTTTATTGCACTAAAATGAGCGGTATTTTTATTGAAACAGTAACAAAAAAATTAAGCTCGAAAAACATTACGATTATTTAAAAAAAATCAACACGTTATCATTTGTTTGAGTCACCATATGTACATACATATGTTCATATCGTCGTTTAAATTACAAAAATAAATAAAAATAAAATAAAATAAAAATTTGCACATTAGCATATTACATTTGAGTGGTCTATACAACTGCATACATACTCGAATTTTTTAGAAATTCTGATTAAAGTTTTTAATTTTGATGAAACTTTGCACAATTATCATAAATCTCGCACAAAGCTTGAAACTTGCATTTATATGGTGTTTGTGAAAACGCAAGTCAAATTTAATATAAAATTTGCCAAAAATATTTAACATGAACAACATTGCGAATATTGAAAAAATAATAACCGCGCTCTCAATTTTGTGAGTAAGGGTATGTTCCGATAATCTTGTTTAAATGAAAAACAGCGACGTTAAGAAACAATGTCTTTTATTTACGTAGTCTAAGCGGTAGAAGTTAAAGCAGCTATTTCGGAGACCACTTCATCTCCTCATCAGACTTCTTTTTTCTAAATAACAGTGAGACCGAATAAATTTATACTTTTCTTAAAAAAGCAGTAATAAAACAACGAAATATTTGAAGACGTAAGTAAGTATTTCTGCCACCAACTGGAGGAGAAGCTCGGCCAAACACTTAGCAAAAGTATCAACGCCAAAATATTATTATTATAAATAAATTTAGTTTTAAACAGGTCCCAACCCTCTTCAAACACCTCAAAAGTATTCCCAATATTATTTAGTTGTCAACCCGTATGGGCCCGATTACCATTTTTTACCAGCATTTTCCAGCTTTTACCGGAAATCGTACTCGGTTTTCTGGCAACTGAGAGGACAAATAAGAGAGTAAGTAAAGTCATCTCTTTGTCAGAAGCTACCAGTTTAATCCGAAGATTTTTTGGTGGTAAATTCTGGCAAATGTGTCAAAAGATTAGATGTAGTGTGTTTGACAACCAAATTGTAAACAAAAAAGAAGTGCACTCTGCTAATGCATCTTGAAAAGTATATAACTACTTGTTTAAGAGGATGCTAATGAATTTTGGTTAAATTACAAAATGCCTAAAAAGGTATTAGCCATTATTTTAGGTTTAAAACCTTTAAGCCTTTAACACTTTACCACGCATAACACGGCTTGTGAATCCCCTATATGTGTTTGACCATTTAAGTACATCGTTGTTTATTTGGGTAAAATTAAAATATATTTTACTGTTCAATATTGGAGTCTGAAACAAAAATTAATAATTTATTGTAAGTTTGCAAATGAGAACTACAATTGTGAACTTATTGAGCATCTCTCTTTCAAAAACAAAAGAAATTTTGCTTGTTCAAGTTTCGAATCTAAGAAGAAAATGTTTTTAAACAAACAAAAAGTTAAAAATAAAATTTGAAGGATTTTAGATATTGCGTATGGTAGTATGAAATGTCACAATCTGCTTAATTGTCAGGTTGTTGATATGGCGACGAAAAAGTGGCAATGGAACTATCTCCTTTTTGTATCATGGAAACACATAGCTACAGATGTCAAACTTACAGTGGGATAAACTTCAAACCTCTAATATAAATTAGTTAAATTTAGTTATTATTTTTTTTATCAATTTAAAGTTTTCGTTTGGAATAATTTTCATGAACTAATCCATTAAGAGATCTTTTTGGAAAATTTCCGTACATCCGATATCCATCAAAATTTTGACATCCGCACTTTTTGGGAAAAGAAGTTGAAGATACAAGTTTGTGTGCAAAAAATTAATTAAATACTAATATTTATGAAACTTATAATAGAAAATTTTTTATTTCAATACCCAGCCTACTCTACAAGTAATAGTAGAAATTTCGAATTAGTAAGTTCAGTCAAGACGTGAATGATTAAAAATTAAACAATAAATAGTTAATAGCGATTAATGATTAAAATTAATTAAGCGATCGCTGTGATGTATTGGTTAGAAGTGCGAACTACCATTCGGCAGGGTAAGCGTTCGAGCCCAGTTTCGGCCAGCATCAGAAAAAAAAAGTTTTTTCTAATAGCGGTGGCCCCCCGGCAGGAGTCGGCGTAAAACTGTAGGTCAATTCCCCTTTGTGTAACGACATCAAGGCGCATGCCGGAAATAGGAGGAGAACCTCGGCCAAACACTAACATATGTGTAAGCGCCAATCTATAATTATCATTAATCGTCAATACAGTTTTAAATTACATAAACCCAGTTACATCACTTTTTTGTATTCGACGCTTTCAGAAATCACGTAATACATAAAATAAATAAAAGCAGTTTTTATTAATATTACATAAACTGGAAACTGTTAAAAATCGGTGCTCATATGGAATAGTAGCTTATTGGCATTAGTATAATACGATTGCGAATGACTCACTGGCTCCGAGCCGTTGAAGAAATGTTGGCAAATAAACGTGCAAGAAATAGTTCCGATACTAGCAAGTCAATATTCTTATTAAGTCCCATCAAGAAATTCCTTGTCGTTTATAGTAGCGATGGGCATAATGTGCACATACGGGCAAAATGCCCAAACGTGAAAACCGAGGGCAAATGTGCAAACCGTTGGGTAGATGAGGTGAGGTAATTATGCCCGGGGGGGAAACAGAAAATTTTGCGCGAATTGCATCTGTATGTGTGATCGGAATAAGAGAACAAGTATATGTGAGTACTCACGAATGTGAGACCCCATGGCTGCCAACTTTCCTAAAAGCACCAAAACTTGGGACAAATCAAAACATCAAAAAATTTTGTTCAGTAAAATTTAATATGCATTTATACTACATTAGTGATCGGTCCAAGATATAAGTATTCTTGTATTTATCAAAAACCAAAATAAATAGCAACGCACTAATAACGATTTTAAACTTTTATAGAACCAATTGAATTTTCACTTTAATTCAATCAAGATATATATTTTATTTGAAACAATGCATTTATACACATATGTATGTACATACTTATGTGTATAAAACGATTTTCGTATCCAGAATAAAATGCACTAAATAAGCACTGAACATGGTGGGAAAGGTATTCTAATAGTATTATATAGTTGTCGAATATTTTCAGGTATCTTCGGCTCAGCTGACATGAAAAAAGCTGCATGTATGCATATCTATGTATATATTTTTGACTAGCAAATGCCTGGCTTGCTTCGCGACGCCCTATAAGAACGTTTGCGTTGACCAATACAAAAATAGTGTTGCAATGCAAAAACGGTTTGTAATGTAAAAATTATTAGTTTAGGTTGAAAAGACTGAAGAGCAGAACCTTGCTAAGAGCTCTTATTTCCACTGTGAGATATATGCAGGTATTGCAAGGTTTGCCGAGAGTGCGTAATTTTCTATAATACTCCTGTTCCACAGGATGAAAGAGTCTTCCCGTTCAAACGGGGTCATTAATATTCCTACCGTGTTCTCTCTAATTCAGCACACTTCTTATTAATATACCGATGACCCGTTGATGTGCCTAGGATATCTGTGGAGCATAAACAGTTTAGCATTTCTTTGTATGCATATTTAAAGAATGGGGTTTTATTAAGTCATCTAAAATGTAAATTTGTAGAGGTGCATCTAAATATCATGATTTCAGCGCCATTTATGTTTTGGACCCATTTTTTTTGCAGAAGCACTTCTTATCATAAAGTTAATACCCGTTAATCCAGGGCATACTATAAAGACGTGTTCTCTAAATATCTCGACTATTTTTTTGCAAAAGTATATTATGCGGTGCAGAGCGGAATTTCAAATGTGACGTATGATTCCGAAATTATGGCTAATTACAACTTTCACAGCTATAGGATGAGCCGCGCCCCTTTTACAGAAGTATATCTACTTTACAATAAGCATCTACCATAGCTGTTTATGTATGTCAACACACCAAATTTCAAAGTCATGTGATTTACGGTTTCGAAGTTATAGCTGATTAAAAATGTCACTCGTATGGGAGGTGCTACGCCCCCTTGTCCGATATCATTTTTTTGAACCTTAGGTTACGTCCGAGGTCACTCTCTACATTCCAGTTAAAGCCCGACGAGAATCCATTCAGTAGTTCCGGAGATTAGTGAGTTCAAACAGACAAACAATCTACAGTTTTATTATAGTATATTATTATTATTATCGGTTTATAAAACATATTCTGACAAACATATTCTGAGCGTTCAGAATATATGAGTCTGAAAGGAGTCCTAGGTTGGTAAGATATATGAGCTTCAAAAATAAAATAAGAGTCCGAATGGAGTTATTTATGGGGACTATAAGCCACATTTAAGAGCCTCAAAAAAACTCTGAAATGATTTATATATGAGGCCAAAAATTGCTTTAAAAAGAGTCCAAAATGAGCCGTTTATGAAGCCAATGAGAGTCCAATATGACTCAGTTGGAGGCTCATTTGATGTATGAATTTAAGCTCATATAAGTCGACCTTCCGAGGAAGGAAAACACACTAATTTCGGGCTCTTAAATGAGCTCATTATGATCGTAAAGGCTCCGAAATGGGACGCCTTAAAGACTCATTTATGACTCCAAATGTATATTTCATTGATATGTACATATCTCTCTCTCATAGGGAAAGCACTTATTGAATTTTGTTTTTCGTGTTGCGCATGCATTTTCTTTTTACTTTAAAATTTCAATACTTCTCACAAATTAAAAAAAAAAAAAACGTTTTTCTCGATGAGTCAATGCTGAAACCACACGCTTCATTTCCTTTTAAATAAATTTCTTTTAATTCCGCAAATTAGAAATTCGCTAGAAATGTAAATACATAATTACTTCCAAATGTCAATTCTTGACTTAAGGTTATGCTTCGAACTATATCCGCTTAATTCACAGAACATGCTTTTCATGTGAGCGTTTTCAAAATATCTAATTAATTTGTATGTACAAAATCCAATGTGATACACGAAACACAAAGAAATTTAAATAAATCAGTTTCTACCTACCGATTATCTTTTGACTTACGAATTCTCAGAAACACACCACTCTTGTAAGACACAAAACTCCGCGACAAACGTTTAACCTCGTATGTATCTATGTTCAAGACCGTTTTCAATATGTACGAACGACACTAATTACTATTTCAATTGAAAAAATATCAATAACGAAAAATAAACACTGGCATATGTTGATGTCGTTGAAAAGCAATATTGTATTCAAAAGAATCTGGTGCAAAATAAATTTTGTTTGCAAAAATTGGTTTCTTTTTTGTCCACATTCCACTTTTGATAAAATATAGCCTATGTTACGTCCGAGGTCAATGTCTAGATACCAGTTAAAGCCCGATGAAAATCCATTCAGTAGTTCCGGAGATTAGTGAGTTCAAACAGGAAAACATATTCTGACAAACATATTCTGAGCGTTCAGAATATATGAGTCTGAAAGGAGTCCTAGGTGGGTAAGATGTATGAGCTTCAAAAACAAAAAATGTGTGACTCTTATATGAATATTTTAGGAGTTATAAATGATCGAAGTTAGGAGCCAGCACTTTGTGGCTATATAAAAACAATAAAGATTCGAAATTTATATCTAAAATTTTCTATACAGAAATTGAAAATATTTAGAAAACAAAAAATATACAAAATTTAGCTGCAGCTGCTGCTATTAAATGTATGTTGGAATGTTTATATGAACTGAGGTATGTATACATACATGTGTATAGTATTAGAAGTTCAATAAGAGTTGAAAAATAAGGCCAATATGCCTCAAAGGACAACATAAAATAAGAGTCCGAAGGGAGTTATTTATGGGGACTATAAACCACATTTAAGAGCCTCAAAAAAACTCTGAAACGATTCATATATGAGGCCAAAAATTGCTTTAAAAAGAGTCCAAAATGAGACGTTTATGAAGCCAATGAGAGTCCAGTATGACTCATTTGGAGGCTTATTTGATGTATGAATTTAAGCTCATATAAGTCGACCTTCGGAGGAAGGAAAACACACTAATTTCGGGCTCTTAAATGAGCTCATTATGAGCGTAAAGGCTCCGAAATGGGACGCCTTAAAGACTCATTTATGACTCCAAATGTATATTTCATTGATATGTACATATCTCTCGCTCATAGGGAAAGCACTTTTTGAATTTTGTTTTTCGTGTTGCGCATGCATTTTCTTTTTACTTTAAAATTTCAATACTTCACACAATAAAAAAAAAAACGTTTTTCTCGATAAGTCAATGCTGAAACCACACGCTTTATTTCCTTTTAAATACATTTCTTTTAATTCCGCAAATTAGAAATTCGCTAGAAATGTAAATACATAATTACTTCCAAATGTCAATTCTTGACTCAAGGGAATGCTTTGAACTATATCCGCTTAATTCACAGAATATGCTTTTCATGTGAGCGTTTTCAAAATATCTAATTAATTTGTATGTACAAAATCCAATGTGATACACGAAACACAAAGAAATTTAAATAAATCAGTTTCTACCTACCGATTATCTTTTGACTTACAAATTCTTAGAAAACACCACTCTTGTAAGACACAAAACTCCGCGACAAGCGTTTAACCTCGTATGTATCTACATATGTTCAAGACCGGTTTCAATATGTACGAACGACACTAATTACTATTTCAGTTGAAAAAAATATCAATA
>NW_023459860.1:0-1696 GCF_013731165.1 Rhagoletis pomonella | reverse complement strand
AGATTTTGAGCTCAAAATTTCAATTTTTGAAAAGGGTAAGAGCTTTCTAACCCAAACTCAACAAAAGTTGTTTGAGTTAAGCAGTTTAAAGCCACCACGTTATAACCTGGATGACATATCGTCAGCTACTTGCCTATATTCTGCTGGGCAACGTTGTTACAGACTGCTGCGGAAACTTGAATTTCCTTTGCCGTCACCTTCTACTCTGCGTAGATGGGCATCCAAGTTATGCGTTGAGCCTGGTCTGCAAACACAAATCTTCGCGCACATGAAAACGTTTGATATGCCGTTGGAAAATAAATTATGCATTCTTTCATTAGACGAAATGTAGTGCAGGGAGGAATAGGCGTATGACCGGAAAGCAGACATAATTCTCCAGCCGAAAAGGGTGGTCCAAGTAGCGATGGTTCGTGGACTGTGTGGAAACTGGAAGCAGCCCATTTTCTACAATTTCAATTTTAAAATGACAGAAGATGTCTTATTGCAAATAATAACTTCTCTATACGAAATTGGTTTTACGGTTGTTATGGCTGTCAGCGACCTGGGACGGGATAATCAGCAGCTCTGGCGGTCTATGAACATTTCCACTCAAAAACTTTTTATTAAGCATCCATATGATGATAGCAAATTTGTGTCTGTTTTGCTGATATACCGCATCTTATTAAGCTGTTACGTAACCACTTTGTGGACGAAAGGTTTTTGTATGCCAATACTCTTCTGTATAAAGACAACATTGAAGAGCTAATAGGCTTATGTAACACGGACTTGAGCATAACAAAAACGCTTTCATTAGAAATATTGAACGTGAGAGGTGCAGGTATGTGTTAACTCGAATTTCATTACCTGTTGAGCTTAAACTCACTTTTTAAGAAGCGCTAAATGAAGCATAAAGAGTAATCCTCCTTCATACACTTTGATTTTGATCCTATAAATATTTAATTAAACATTTGCATTTTTTAACAGCAAGGCAGAAAGTGAAGCACGCAACGAAACTGTTTTCGCATACCACCTCCACAGCACTTAAACGCTGCGCAACTCTTGGTTTATGCAAGAATACCGAAAACTTTATGCAGTGCTCCGAACTTTTTCAGCTTATTAACGATTGGTTCGACATTGTTAATTCACGAACAGCGTATAAGGACACGCGACCATTGAGCAAGGCGTATGGGCTTGCCATTGCAGAACAAAATACAACGCTTCAGAATATGAGTAACATGATACCGCATTTATTCCCGTTTAAGTTAAGTGGAAATTTTCTGCCTTTTCAACGAGCAATCTTGCAAAACAATAATGCGCTGCCGTTCTTGCATAGTTATCTCCAACAGCAGTATGGAATGACCTTCATCTTGACGTACAAATTAAACCAGGAATGCTTTGAAAACTTTTTTAGTGCTATAAGAGCGAAAGAGGGACTTCATGACCATCCATCACCGCTTGAATTCAAGTACTTTTCCAGTAAGTACTTGCAGCGAGAGCCTCCTTCAAATTCCTGCTAGCAAAATTTTTACTTGCAAGAATTTGCAGCTCTCGGTTTGTTACGCTCTCGCATTCGCTCTCTCTTGCAAATTTTTTGGGTTATTGAATGCATTTCCAGTAAAGATTTGCAAGTACAAGTAACAATTCGTAAAAATTTTTGGATATTGAATGGACCTATATTTATGATAATAGTTTGCTAATTTGTAAACATATGATTATT
>NW_023459859.1:41612-47115 GCF_013731165.1 Rhagoletis pomonella | reverse complement strand
CCCATGCTAATCATCCTATCTAGTTCCTGATATACTAATTTTTGGATGGCCGGCGATATCGGATAGTGACGCTGATTAATCGGAAGGTTCTCGTTAGTCACCTCTATAATATGTTCCTCTAAATCGGTTTTCCCAAGACCTAACACCGCAAATGACGGAAACTGCGCCTTAATTCTTTCCAAAGCAACACTTTGCTCCTGAGTTAGGGCATGTTGCACCGCATCAAACGTCAGGTCCCCCTCGGCGGGAACAAGCTCCGCAACGACAGCGCTCTTTGTTTTCACACCCCTACTGACCACATCCATCTCAAACGCTCTCCAAAAGTCAATGCCAAGATACACTTCTTGTTGTAGGTCTGGGACGATCAAAAACTCCAGATCCCTTGACACACCATCCCACATCACTGGCAGAACAACTGCTCCTATGACTGGCGTTTCATCACCATTAGCCGTCCTTATGTTTTGCCCCGTCACGTATAAAATGCGGTCTTCCCTTCCTTCCAGGAATCTTAAGGCATTTTTCCCCAAGCAGCTAGCTCCAGCGCCAGAATCTAACAAAGCTAACTTTTCCTGTCCATCAATCTTGGTTTGTGCAAAAAAACGATTATCTCCTTTAATCGTAACTATAGTAGCAACAATTTTATTTCGAATTCTCCTAAGACTCTTTCGTTTCATTCGCATTTTTTCAATTTTCTTAAAATTTCTACTTTTCCTATTTCTACTTATTTCTTCATTAAAAATTCTTTTCCGCGCCTCCTCATAATCCAATTTTCTCTGATGGAGGCTCTTCCTAACTACTATTTTAAATTCATTTTCCTTATTACTATGATAACTATCACTACGACTACAACTTCTATTTTCTAAAATTTTCACAGAGGATATTATTCCGGGCGGCCCTGTTCCTGGCGAGGATCCCCGGAGATTTCCGCCAGGTTGCGGTTTCCCTGTACCGGCTTGTAAACGCAAAACGACATATCGCTGCCACAAGCGAAGCATATCATACTGTGAAATGTCGATTTGCAGCTATTTTCCTTACGCGCTTCAGCTAGATTCTTGGCATAGTAGTCTACCGGCATCCCGCATTTAAAACATATCATGAGATGGAATGGCGAAGAACAGAAGGTCTGACCTGGAGTGGCCTGGCTGCTGGCTGAACCATTATTGGACGGTCCACTTGCTACTGGTTGGTTTAAATCCGCATTTTTCTGACCTATTTGAGCATAGCTTTTGTTACCCTTAGTCCTGTCAGTCATAATGGCTTCTACTTCAGTAGTTTCCCCTATCCTTTCTTCGTATATATACTGCATTTCGTTTACCGTCCTCGATCTTGTGCGGTTTTCCCTAATCACTCTCTCAGCCCTCTTGCATTCTGCTTTCAGATCCGCTAGCGTCTCAATTCGTGAAGCAAATGTCATACTTGCTAAGCATGGCTTCAAATTAGCCTTGAGGATACCCACTAATTCGCGCTCTGGGATCTTTTGGCGCAAGCGGAACGTCAAGTTGTGGACATCACTGTAGAAGTCATCGAAGCTTTCCTGTGGCATTTGTTTACGCTCCATGATCTCTCGTATTATCTCGTAGTCCGATTCTGATGTCTTGAAATGGCCTAGCAATTCCGCTTTCAATTCGAAGTATCCGAAGTTCGGATCTTCGGCATGATCCTCGATTTGCCAGTACCATTTCAAAGCATTTCCAGTTACCAAGCACTGGAAGTTGGAAAACAGTTGATAATACGAGACATCATGTTGCGCCCGCATTCGCTCTATGCGAAAAATAAAACTTTCCACAGTGATGCCCTTACCCGAACCGTCGAACTTGACGTGCCACTTGTCCAAGTCGATCTTTTTCCACCTAGCCTCCTCCGCTCTGGGCATGCGGCCACTTTCTTCTCTCCGCACCTCTGGTTCTCTGCGCTGGCCGTCATTATCTCCTCCATGACATCTTGCCTCAGGCGTAGATGACATTGCCGGCGGATTGTTGATGGCCTGCGCTGATGTTTCCACGTCTGCCACACGGTTGCTCAGATGTGATAAGTCAGCACGCATGTTGCGGACCTCGTTCATGCATTGAGCCATGACATTGTTTTGCTGCGCCATAAGCGCCATCATTTGCTCGAAGTTCGGTATTGCTGAACTTGGCCCACCACCATGCGCTTGTGATGCTGTAGCACCGTGTGGCAACTGTGCGTCGCTTCCTCCTATTTCTACTCTACGATTGGTGCTCTGCTCTCCTTGTGACATTTGCAAGGCCTGCTCTAACTTCTCCGAAAAGTTTAAACTCCTGTCTACTGTGTTAATATGTATATTGTTTGTGCCAGCTAGGCTGGGCTGAGGGGCGTTCTGTGCAGACCTGAAAATGCGTGCAGTACACCTATTCAAAAAATCAGTTGGAACAAAATCTACTGGATGCTCAATGCCCGTGTCGATTTGGGTAAAAATTGATCCGACTATTTGATTCTCCAGTGCCCTGGTTACACTCCTGGTCACCCTTCTGCTATTCAGAATACCTAAACCAGCAACTTGTTCTTCCTCAGTATGGTTTTCTTTCTCCATTTACCCTGGAACCTAAGACTAACGGTGAGACGAGAGTGTATATCGCCTCAAAATCTTGTACACCAAGAAAATTAAAAATACACTTGGAATCGCTCCACTCAACACAAACAAAATGTATACCACAGTAATTATCTTGAGAGTTTTCAAAGTAAAAATTTATCAAAATTAGTGAAGAAGGGACAATCTATTCGCCTAAATTCAAAATGGCTTATAAGTATATATATAAAAAAATTCAAAGTGTATATATATATGTATGTGTAATAATAGTAATAACTATATATGTGTATGTATATTTTTCTAGCACTACGACTTCAATAAAAACAATAAGGTATAACGTAATTGAACTCAAATAAGATAATATGTTCAAGCTGTTGAATATGCTCTGCAAAAATCACTTCCTGTTTGTTTTTTTCTCAAATTTTGTATTGGTTCGTTGGTGTGTGTATGGTGTTGCCATCGGCAGAGGTCCTAGCGGGCGAGATTTGTCAGTCACTGTCCATTGTCGAAGTCAGCTAAATCTCATCGTCTCGATTGTAAGTGTGTAGCACGTACACATCCAAGGCACTTGTCATGAATGTGGTTGCCGCACTCTCAATGCCCCCTGTTTGTGTAGCCACACCGTAAGCCTCACATTCGCATGATGTTGAACCACATGACCGGTAGCTTTAACGCGTGACCACACATCGTTCATGAAGAATGAACACTGTCTTCTCTGTTGTACCAATCCTGCTTTTGGATACCACTCCTGCCAGCTTTGAGGCTAGCATGAGGAACTCCAAAGACGGGATGGATACCCCCCCCTACTTGTCACTCAAACACTTATCGCGCTGGTCGCACCAATGCGATGTTGCTGTTGTGACCCTAACCTGTCCGGAAGAAAGAAAGAAACGCAGTAAAGAAGTAAGGAAGCTAGATTTTAAAAGAGAATCGAGAATTAACTTGAATGAAAAAAAAGGTAAATAACAGATTATTGGGCTATTCGTTGGGCGCCATTGTTGTGTAGCTGCCTGTTGGGGCAAGAGTCTGTGGCAGGTTTGGCATGCTTGTTGGCCTCAGGCTAACTCGACGGCTTATGGGGGGGTTGTTTGCCACATATCTTACCTACAGCTACAACCAACAAAATTTCATGTTCATGCCGGAGGTATAGGATAGAAGATAGAAAGCCTGTCCGGGTCAGGTGGAGCCATCCCACCCCATCTGAGTGCAGCTCGCACTCAGCCTTGAACTTCGCTAGCTCCAGTTGTCAATGCGCGGAGTTCCCTTGGCCTGACCTAGTCCGTTCGTCATCAGTCAGTCACGTCATTAGTCAGTCATTGCGTTTCCCCAAACCCATTTCCCCTCCTCAATGCGCGAAGGCAACACCCACACCAACCTGAACAACTCTAGCATTCCATATTGATTAATAAGTCTCTCCTCAACCGAATTTCATATTCATACATATATTGGTATTTATTTAAATTCCAAAAGAAAACTTCAATACTAACTGTTCTTATACTAACGCATATATGAATATTAATTTAAATTAAAAAAAAGGAGGAAACTATAATATTGATTTTACTAGCACAAATTATCACTATTGTTTTTTTTTCTTTTTTTTTTATATCTACATATGTAACTAGTCTATCTATCTACATTTATATATATATATATTTTTTTTTTGATATTCAACTAATTTCGTATTTCCTTTCCTTGTGTATCCTATTGCATTTATTGATCTATTCGTGATGATCATGTGATAAGCATGTGATCTTATCAATTTTTATTTGTATTACTTGATCTTGACTTGATCTTTATTTAATTACTCATTCTGGTGAAATAAGAAAAAGGAATCTACCCTTGTATGCTTAGGTAAATGTAAAAACGTAAGCACATTTACTTTTCTCATATATACATGTGACTATGTACTGTATTCCCTTCTCTTATTTCCTTTTACTTTTCTTTTCTAACTATCGCCCTACTATCGGTATGTACATATATGTGTATAGTTATCAATAATGACTTCTCACTTACCAGTATGTATGTACATTTACTTGGGTCCAACGATGCTAGCGCCAGCATACAGGTGACCTGGAAGCTTTGGGGGAGAAACAAGCATACATATGTACATATGAACTGGAAAGGAGAGTAGACGTAGAAGTACAGGTATGCCAGTGATCGAGATCAGCAGGCACTACTGATGGCTATTTTAACTCTCCGTATCAGTTGAAATCTTTAGCACGTCGCGAAAGCAAATATTTTACGCTCATATACCGCCGCGGGTGAATAGAATTAATGGAAGAAAATACAAAGGAAAGTACTAGGGTGCACGCCTTTTACGTTATACTGTAACAAAATGTGAAAGCTAATAAACTAAGTTATAAATATTCAAATCAAAAATGCAAACAAATTCGGAAACTAAATATTAATTGATTATATGCAAAATAAAATTATCTATCCATATATAAAAGGAAAAGTGAGTTGCAAAAGAACATAGAATGATATTCCAAATCGAACCGAAACTTAAAAACTCATTATGTACAAGCGACGTATGGTTGGAATTCAGCACGCTCCCACTGTTTAGCGCTCGGTGGTAGTTATGCCAATATCTTCTCCGGTGAGTGAATTGATCTGATGTTGAAAATGTGGTGATGTGATGTCGTGATGCCGGTAGGCAGTTTGGCGCTTGGTTTGACGGAACTTGAAATGCTGATGTGAATGTGTGTGTGTCTACCAATTTTGTTGCCTGTGGTTACGTGTATGTTGCTTGGGTTGTTGCTAGTCGACACTCATATGCTGCTGCACTTATATACATGTTTATACACTGGCCTCTGATTAGTTTATTTTTATTATAACTTTTTGGTCTCTGTCCCTTTTATTTATTTATTTTTTTTTTTTGGTGTTTATTGGCGCGGACAAACGGCCCACTGTTTTGTAGGTGGCGGACGCGTGCGTCTAGTTCGCAATTGTGGACCG
>NW_023459859.1:39689-41512 GCF_013731165.1 Rhagoletis pomonella | reverse complement strand
TTCACAGTAGAATAACGATGCGACTTAAAATTGTGTCCGATTTCACTAATAAATTGGCAGATAACTCTTAAACTGATAATTTGATTGCAAAACATTGTATAGCAGGTTCGTAGGGATTTCAAAGACCTTTAATCTGGTGGTGTGATAATCACAACCGGATATTTTTGGAAAAAATTGAAAATGCTGTTTTCTCAATTTGAAAAAAACGTATTCGTAAAACGTATTTTAAAACGTATTCTACCTTTTTAATTTTTGACCTCATATTCAGATTGTGTAGGTTATTTTACATGGCAAATGACTATAAAATTCACGACTTTCAACTATTTTGTTAGAAATTTTTTTCCCAGAGTGCATATGGTTTTCTAAATTTTCAAATGCAACGCGCAAGTACTTAGAGTTATCATATTCGAATAAAATTTTGCACAGCTTATTTTTAGACCAAAACACATCTTTTTCCGCCCGGCAAACCAAATTTTAATTTTAACGAACGGTCTAGTAGGCAGTCTTTTAGAAGTTTAATTGAATCTGTGTACTCCTAGTGTAGTTCTTAATTTTTTACCTGTTAATTTTATTCTAGTCTGTAAGATTCTTTGTAATCATAGACTCAATAAACACTGAATTGAATTGAATTAAATGGAACATATGTATGTAATATATCAGCAAAAATTACAGCCGTGATCATTTTTTGTGTATCAAATAGATATTAGAACACACTTTCCACCATACAGTTTCGAAATACAAAATCACATTTTCCCGCTTTTTATAATCGAAACTGTATGGTGGAAAGTGTGTTCTAATATCTATTTGATGCACAAAAAATTATCACGGCTGTATTTTTTGCTGATATATTACATACATATGTTCCATTTAGTTAAGCAATATAAGAATATTGTAGTATGTACCACAAAAACGTTTATTTTCTATAAAAAATCATAACTCAGAAAAAAAAAATCTTCGCTATTGGAGATTTAGGTTGATTGTAGTTCAAAGTGTCTCTTTCCCCCTAAAAAAGTTTCAGAGAAAAAAAAATACGCTTGTTGAGAAATTAAATTAAAAAAAAATAAGCACTTTTTGTTTATTGTTAAATAAAAAATTTTAAATAATGAAAATCAATAATTATATCATTCTATCTTGAAGTGACAAGAATTACTGACATTTGAGTAAAAACATTGTTGGAATCTATTAAATTTTTACAAAGTTATGGGCATTTTAAAAAAAAACATTCTCACTGTCAATTCGAATAATCGTTTTAGCCTGAAAAAGAAAATCGCGTTTAATTCGGCCGAAAAATTTTTCCGAGCCAAAAAAAAATACGTGTCTCATTATTTGGACTAACAAACAATGTATTTGAGTTTGGTCGAAATTAAAAATCATGCACGTACCTGACCGGTTGTCTGGAAATGGAAAGCATCAAAAGCTTATCTAAATTTGTAGTATTAGCAACGGGCTTTTTCGTGCTTGTTCGTGCTTTTATGCAATTTTACTGAACGCCCATGCACGCACGAGTTCGTGCTGACAGCAAATATTCCTGCCCGTACCCGCGGGCTTACGCAGAGGCTCGCCGGGCCCCTGCCAAAAGCCCGGCCCGCGCCCATCTCTACGAGAAAGCCTAGCAAATTTCTTAAGAACTGCGTACTGCCTTAAGGAAATTCGACACAAGAAATTTTCTTAGTCATTTCTTGCACGTCATTTTAAATGGAGATTTTGCTTTTCTTGAGAGATGCATACTGGCCTTTAAGGTAGAAAAGGCAAAGAAAGGCAAATATCTTAAAAAAGACAAAAAACACTAAATGTGTATATATGGAATCAGGGAAGGCTAAATC
>NW_023459859.1:37502-39679 GCF_013731165.1 Rhagoletis pomonella | reverse complement strand
ACTTCAACTTTTCGACTTTCCGACTTTACAACTTTCTAGCTCCACTTGTCGAATTCACCTCCCGCTTAGCTCCATTCGGTTTTCGCGCTCTCAACTTCTTTCTTTTCGGTTCGTGTCAGTGTTGTCCATGTTTGTATTCCTGTCCCCGTCAGTAATAGAAGTGTCAATGTCTAATATCAAATATCCCTAACCTACATATATGTATCTCGGAACCCTTGCACCAAGTTGTACCAAACTCGGTATGGTTATTGTGCTTCCCGCATAAAAGCAAAACGTTGAAAATTATTGAAATCGGTCTAAAATTACGGCCGCTTTTCATATAACGGTAAATTTCAGAAATGCTTTAAACAACAATATTTCGAAATTTAAGGACGCTAATTTACTCAAAATTGATACTAAAAACAATCCCTTGAAAAGAAGTAACATTGTTTGGAATTTTGGAAAATGGGCATGATATCGCCCACATATGACTATCAATTTTTCTTCATGACTATGCGATTGATTTTATATATCTTGTACATGCCAAGCTCCAGTACTCTATCATGAAGGCTTCCAGAGATATGCAGTATGAAAAATTCGGTTTGCATGGAAGATGCCATGTCCCCTGCACCTAGCGGTATGAAATATACTTTACATCCGATTTTCATACCTACCATATATACACAAAACATTTCATAAAGATCGGTCGAGCCTTTTAGGAGGAGTTCGACCACTAACACCGTGACACGAGATTTTTATATATTAGACTAGCCATTGCCCGCTTGCTTCGCGGCGCCTAATAAGAAATTTTGCGTGGGCAAATGCAAAAACAGCATTTAAAACCCAAAACGGTATGTAAAGTAAAAAATCAAAACGGCTAAAGAGCAGAATCCTCCTCACACATAGGTAAAAAATAGTAGCGCTTTGATGCCGTATGGAATACTAATCCCTTTCGATGCATGAGCTTTGCCGATGGTCTTATTTCCGCCTGTGAAATCTCTGCCAAGTGTGCACAATCTTCTTTGATCTTACAACTACAACATAGGTACAAATGTACTTTAAGGAAACCTTAGATCACAGGTGAGCATTTTCTGTAAAAGTTGGGCCAGAATACTCGCTACCCAACAGAATGAAGAGTTTTCCCGTACATCGGCTAAATGAGTCGTGTGATCTCTTGAATATCGTTTAAACGAAGCCATTGATATACCAACCGTGTTCCTTCTTGAACGGATGTGGTCGAATCTTTCCTTGCCAATTCGCCACTTTTAAAATTCGTCTTAATATTTATGAACTGGCTCCTTTGAGTTTTACTGCTGCAATAACGGCGGCCCCGAGCAATTTGGTTAATCGGAAGTAAATGCAAGTTCTTATTAAGGGTGTATGAGGGCGCCAGATAAAGGTGCGATTACACAATTTCAATTAGCCATCTGAAAAGTAATTTCGTATAAAGTAAACATAAGGCCAAAGCACACTAAACACATGGGGTTTCTTTATATTACGGCTGCAGCGCCATCCTTCTGGAAAACCATTGGTTATCATGAAATGAACACGCATTATTAATTTCAGCCAGCTTGTTTAAAAAATAAGGATTTTATAAATACAGTATATTTTGCTTAGCTGCCCATCCTTCTTTGCACGAAAAACTTGTGCACTTAGCCGAAAAAAGCACTTAAGCGAATATTCTTACTACTTAAATGAGGAAGGTATCCGAATCCCTATGAAACCAAATAGTGGAGTAGCACTTATATATAGATTGGCGCTTACACATATGTTAGTGTTTGGCCGAGCTTCTCCTCCGATTTGTGGCGTTCGCCTTGATGTTGTCACACAAAGTGGAGGGACCTACAGTTTCGCGCCGACTACGAACGGCGATTGCATTTTTATGAGAAGCTGTTTTTCATGGCAGAAATACACTCGGAGGTTTGCCATTTCCTGCCGAGGGGTGGCACTTACCACGTAGAAATTACCGCGATCGAAATTTATTTCCGAATGGTATCTAATTATGTATATAGCTACATTAGGGTGGTCCTTAAATGTATTAAGTACATTATTACATCAGATTTCCTGAACGTCAACCCACACATCGATGCTAATATAGTCAAAGATATCACACACAAATTTTGGCACCGATCGGAGACGGTTAAGGCGTGTCGCACAGGGGTCAAAGTTCAGATTCCTCTATGGAGACTCAAAAAATT
>NW_023459859.1:17945-37402 GCF_013731165.1 Rhagoletis pomonella | reverse complement strand
TTTGTTGGTTGTAGCTGTAGGTAAGATATGTGGCAAACAACCCCCCCATAAGCCGTCGAGCTAGCCTGAGGCCAACAAGCATGCCAAACCTGCCACAGACTCTTGCCCCAACGGTGCTATAGTAAATCTGTCCAAGAAACTTAATAGTATAGTTGGTGGCATATTCGAGATGGATGCGTATAATTGTTCTACAGAAATCCAATATACATAGACTTATTTCAAATGAAATACCTTGAGTGTAAGTTTCACGAAAGCAATTTAAGTGAAAATAAATTTGTTTTACTTGAATTTATTACAGTAAAAGGCGCGCGATGGTTTTGGCGGTTGATTTATCGGTGGTGGTTTGAGATTTACCCCTGCACAACTAAACCCTGGTGTCTCCGAATGAAGCTTTAAGGCATATCAATACCGGAAAAAGTCACCTACATTGGGCCAATCGTAACACATAAAAATCGATATACTCAATGGTGCAACAGGTTTATTTATTCTGACATTCACGGCACCTTTTCTAACATGGCGATTATTCGTAATGACTCCAGCGCCACGTGGCAGCTCTTTTTTGCAATATTATTGGCTTTACCGTTACCCATACATATTTTTAATATTAGCCAAAGTGGATCATCAATAAGATTTTTAGTAATAACTTAACTCCAGTGCCAACTGGCGGGTGAATTTGTGAATCTACACTATCCAGAGAGTTACTCAAAAACACACCAAAAACTTCGTTAAAATTCGTCCGAGCATTTAGGAGGATTTCACTCACAAACACACCTACAGATGAATTATATATATGTTTGTACGGCGCCACGCCCTCTTTTGAAATAGCCCGTTTTTCTCAGTGATTATAACATTGATATATATGAACTCCACACCAAGTTTCAGTACTCTACCATGAACATTTCCAGAGATATTCGGTATGAAAAATTCGGGTTTTTATGGGAGGTTCCACGCCCCCTCTATATATCGAACATTTTTATACCTTTCATGAGCATGAAATGGTATTATAACTTTGGTCCGATGTTGTAAGTACCAGAACAAAAAGAGATAGACCCACTAAAATGTATACTTATATGATCAGAACGTCGAGCTGAGTTGATTTAGCCATGTCCGTCTGTCCGTCTGTCCGTATGTTTGTATGCAATCTAGTCTCTCAGTTTTCGAGATATCCGTATCAAATTTGGTAGGTGGGTCTATTTTTATAATGTATTAATCATTTGTCGGAACCGGAAGAATCGGACCACTATAACATATAGCTCCCATACAACTGATTGTTCAGATATGAGATTTTTCGTTATAACTTCTACATTTATGCAGCTACGAACAGGAAATTTTGCAGTACTTGCACCCATTATCAACAGAATACTTACAGTGAAAATTACAAAGATCGGGGCACTATAACCTATAGCTCCCATACAACTGATTGTTCAGATATAAAATTTTTCGTTATAACTCCTCCATTTATATAGCTAGGAACATGAAATTCCGCACTGTTTTCAATAATTATCAACAGAAGACTTACAGTGAAAATAACAAAGATCGGGTCACTACAACCTGCAGACCCCATACAACTGATTGTTCAGATAGGAGGTCTTTTATCATAACTCCTCCATTTATGCAGCTAGGAACATGAAATTTCGCACCATTTTCACTCAGCATTAACAGAATACTTACAGTGAAAATAACAAGGATCGGATGACTACAACATATATCTTCCATACATCTGATTGTTCAGATATGGGATTTTACTGTAAAACTTCTTTATTTGAACAGCTAAAACCGATAAATTTCGTAAGATATTTTATAAATAATAATACAAAGTCTACTGAGAACATCATCAAAATCTATGCTGTATAAGCTTTATCTCCTATAGCACTGATTGTTCAGATACCAGTTTTTGCCATATATCTCCTTTATGTAGGAAGCTAAACCCAATAAATTGTGTTACCGGTTTACATACCGATCACATAGCAGTGAAAATCACTTAGATTGGTGCCATATAAAGTATATCTTCCATACCTCTGACTGTTTAGATGCGATTTTTTATATAAGTATGTAACTCCTCTATCGATGTATGCAGATGTATTCAAAAGCAGTAATCTGTCAAAGTAAAATTTGCAGATGTTCATGAAAGGTATGAAGCCTTCGGCATAGCCGAAGACAGCGCTGCTCTTACTTGTTTAGCCTATAATAATCCTTGGGACGTCTGAATCAGGTGTCGGAAATTTCAAAAAAATCGGCTCCTCCGTTCTCGAGCTTTGCGAACACAAAAAAACGGCTTTCAAAATATATATTGGTATAGATCGGCATGAATCGAAATGGTTTTGAATATGTATCACAAAATGAGTGTTAGACGAAAGAGGTTTAAAAAGGTTGCCAACTGTTTAAAAGGTTAAATTAAAACTATTCAATAATTTAAATGAATTATTACAATATGGGAATCAATCAAAATTATTTTAAAAGGGGCTTAATTTCAAAACTACATTTAAGGGCTTTCCATCTGTTTAAAATCTCAATTGAGTTGAAAAAGTATGACAAGTAAGAAGTTTAAGAAAGTGAAAATATTTTGAAGATGGGTTAACAAATTTTAAACCTCCTGTTTTTTAATTGAGTTTTCTTGAAATAAATTTTACTCAAAATTTCTTGCAAAAATTTCATACAGTCAGCGAAGCGGGTGAGGGCGATCTAGTAAATAAATATACTTATAAATAACTCGAGCCACCAAGCGAGTTTCCTAGTGGTTAGTCTATAGGTAATTGTACCATATGTGAAAGGTATAACCTCCGCTAGTTTGAGTGAACTCTATCCAGTGCTTTTTGAGTTTAGTCCGAAGAACAAAGACAGCTATCATTTTATGTACATATATAGATGTATATAGATAGGACAATTTATAACGAAACTAAAAAATTAAAATTTCAAACTTCAAAAATTTTTCAAAATTTTCACAAAAAATTTTACACTTTCCCAAAAATTAAAAAGAAAGTAACAAGCGCTCAATGCGATTTAGAGATATAGGAGAAAATAATTCCCAGCCGAATGATTCTTGCCTATCTATATTTAGCACGCGGGCGGTTCCAGAGATAGGCGATATGAGAAGTTAAGTTTGTATGGGAGGTGCCACGCCCCCATTTCCAATATCTGGTACTTTTTGCCATAAGTACACTACTGATAAAATATTTAGCTGTGTAAAATTTCAGGCCGATAGCATAAGCGGTTCCAGAGATAAGCGATATGAGATGTTAAGTTTGTATGGAAGCGTGTCCTATCGTGTAATTTTTAAGTCCAAATATTCGTTTTCAATTGGCCAACAAATGTTCTAAATATCAGCCAAATCTGAACCTAATTTAAGTTTATAGGAATATCCCGACCCCAGCGCCACTTAGCGATTAAATTTTTAGTTGAAATATTTCCAAATATGAGCGAAATGGGTGCAGCCGTTTAGTAATTTAGTTCCATACAATGTACGGAAAACTCTATGGAATTGTGAAATTGTGACATCCCAGCTTTCTTTATTTTTTGGCAACAACAACATAAAGTTTTGATTTTTTTGTTTATCGAAAAACCTTCCACACAGAAGGTCCAAAAAAGTACTTTTTACAGAATGGAAATCGGTTCAGCCGTTTGGTCAAGCATCGCCGTCATACGAAAAACATTTCTTTCATGGTGTACGCAAACTTTTGCTGTTAAGTGTAGCTTAACTAAATTTTATGGTTATATTTTGCATTAAATTTTATACGTATATATGAATAAAAATTACATTAATGTTACCAATAACGGCTTTTTTGGAAATATTCTAGCAGTTGCGCCATAAACTAGAGAATTACATATTAAGAAAAACGAAAACAGTTTGCTATTAGTTTTAGGTTCTAAGAAAGTCTTTACCATTACCTCTTTTCTCAGCTTTCACATGACTGGGGTGAGTAACATTCATGACAGCGCAAATAGCAACATATGAGTTTCAACCGTACAGCTCTGCATCCCTTTTGCAGTAGTCCAGAGACAGTTCTGAAATTTGTAGGACGGAACTAGCGCTTTGCCAGACTGTCTATAAAATTTGCTGCAGGGAACTTTTTGAGAAACTTCACTTCACCACACTGCCTCTCTTGCCAACAAACAGAGTTGTTCTGGTGGAAGAAATGTTCCAGTGTGAAACTGTATACACGACGAAAATCGATCAAAAGTGTGTGCCTCTTGTGGAAAAAAATAGTTTTTAGCAATCATCAAAGTACTTATACCATCAAAATATGAGAATCGTTTGTTGTATTTAAAGATGAAATAAATATACTCCACATAGAGTGACGTACAAACGTATTAGCGCAGAAAATTTTCCGCAATATATGCAAAGATTTTCATCGTAATGAGTTCTTTTGTTTTCTGAATATTATAGATATTTTCAATAAATGAATTGAAAAACTATAATTTTTACCGACGTTATAAAAATGAGAAGGCTAAGAATTCGTTGGAATATTTTTTTTTTATATACATATGTTACCACATAACTTTTGCACCACGTTAACCGATTTATAATTATTTTTTTAAAGGAAAGGTGTTACCTCACAGGTGTTCCCATACTAATTTGGTTTAAATCCGATCATTGGATCGTGAAAATATTCACGATTATCTTAAATTTTTATTTAAAATTTAAGTCGGTTTTTCTTTTGCTTAAAAATTACTAGTTTACTCAAATCTACCTCTGTTTATTTTTAACTCTGTCACACGAAAACAAATAAACCGGTGAGGGCACACTGGTTTCGGACGCACTTAACCAAAATAAGACCGAACAGCTCGTTGCATTGCGCGTCACTAAAAACTTACCTAATTATAATATATATAAAACTAACTAAAAATAACATTTTACCTACCAGACGATTCTATAGTCCCCTCTCCTTCGAGGGAGGTTATGGACATCGTGTAGTATGCCGAGTCAAATGGTATGAGTCTAATAGTGGGTTGTGACGCGAACTCACAAAACACTATATGGGGTAGCACGAAGTGCAACTTTCGTGGGAACAAGCTATTAGACTACATTCTGTCCTCTGAATTGGTAATACAGAATGTGGGTAACAAACCTACTTTTGTCACCAGCAGAAGGCAAGAAGTGATAGATCTAACCTTAAACAATGAAATTATGGCGGATCATATCAAAGGATGGTTGGTCTTAGATGAGGAATCTCTATCAGATCATCGATTCATCAAATTTCGGCTAGGAACTGACACTTGTCAAGTGACAAAAGGTCGGAATTCTCGAAAGGCGGACTGGGAGAAGTTTAGGTTGCTCCTTGAAACGAGAATACCGAATCTCTATAAACTCAAAAACATTAAATCAATTGAAGAGGCGCCCGAGGTAAAGAGTACTTTGACTGGTGGAACGCTGAACTCACCAAACTTCGAAAAAGATCTAGGAGACTTCTGTAATGGGCTTTAAAATCCCGAAAAGAGGAGGACTGGTCCGAATATCATAACGTGCAGGAGGAATATTAGAGGCAAATTCGAAAGTCAAAATTAAACTCTTATAAACACTTCTGCAGTGATATCGACAAAATGAAAGAGTCTGCCAGGCTGTGTAAGGTACTTGAACAGGACCTGTCGGTTAGGCTTAATTCTCTTAGAAAATCCGACACATACAAAACTCTCCTGGAAACTAATTTTCCGGGTAGCAGGATAATTCCTGACGCAGGCAGAGATATGGTGGAGGGTAGCGAGTCGAGAAGAGCCACTAGACTAAACCGGAACATAGCATCACGGGTTCTGGCTGAGGAATCAGTGAGGCTTTCCTTAGCCTCTTTTGACGACTTTAAGTCACCGGGCCCAGATGGTGTGTATCCGAAAATTCTAAGCTGTGGGGGAGACAGGCTTGTGTGGGCTCTAATAAGGGTCGTAAGGGCCGGTCTGGCATTTGGCCACGTTCCCACTCTTTGGAGAAAACTCAGGGTAGTCTTCATTCTCAAACTAGGAAAAGATGACTATGCGCTGGCAAAAATCTTCAGGTCAACTAGCCTGACATCCTTCTTGCTCCGGAGCGCTCGGTTGAGAAGTACATTAGATAAATGGTAAATAGCCCCCTTAGTGTTCATCAACATGCATACCAAAGCGGAAAATCCTGTGAGTCAGCTCTACATGACCTTGTAACAAAGATCGAGGTGGGGCTGGAAGCAGGTGAGTACGCTGATATTGAGGTGGTGTTTGACAATGCTACTTTTGACTCCATTTCGAAGCTGACATGGAAAACTCAAGGCGAGCTGAAGGTAAATCGAGCACTGAAAGTTTTCGGGCAGTGTCGTAGAACCTTTAGCAAGTGGGGTCTGAGACCGGCTATGGTATTTTGGATATGTATAGCTCTAGTCAGGCCAATCGTCACGTATTCTGCTGTAGTATGGTGGCGCAGAACCATGGTCAAAACCACGGCTTCTGTGTTAAACAGCCTACAAAGGAGTATGTATATAGGCATTACGGACGCCATGAGTACACCGTCAGGACCGGCTCTTAATGCTTTGTAGAATTTGCCGCCTCTGGATTTAGCGATCCAAGAGGAGGCAATGAAAACGATGTGGTCTCTGGCACTACGATAGGAGCTCTGGGCACAGAGAGTTGTTCAGAAACCTAGAGTCTCCTTTGGTAGAAAGTACGTCGTAGTTAGGGTTGCCAGACGTACTGCTTTTGGGAGTAAACGTACTCCTTTTTATTGCAATGTCTTCTTCTTCTTCTTAATTGGCGCTGTAACCGCCTAAGCGATTTTGGCCGAGTCCAAAACAGCACGCCAGTCATTTCTCTTCTGTGCCAACTGACGCCAATTGGAAATGCCAAGTGAAGCCAAGTCCTTCTCCACCTGGTCTTTCCAACGCAGAGGAGGCCTTCCTCTTCCTCTGTTACCAGCATCGCGGCCCGCGTTGAATACTTTCAGAGCAGGAGCGTTTCTGTCCATCCGAACGACATGGCCAAGCCAGCGGAGCTGCTGAATTTTAATTCGCTGCACTATGTCTATATCGTTGTAAAGCTCATACAGCTCATCGTTAAATCGTCTGCGATATTCGCCATCACCAACGCGTAAAGGTCCGTAAATCTTTCGCAGAATCTTTCTCTCGAAAACTCCAAGAGCCGCCTCATCAGATGTTTTCATTGTCCATGCTTCCGCGCCATACACCAGCACAGGCATGATGAGTGACTTATAGAGTGTGATCTTTGTACGACGAGAGAGGACTTTACTTCTCAATTGCCTACTCAGCCCAAAGTAGCACTTGTTGGCAAGAGTGATTCTCCGTTGGATTTCAAGGCTGACATTATTATTGGTGTTAATGCTGGTTCCCAAATAAACGAAGTCGTCTACTTTTTCAAACTTGTAACTGTCAACAGTGACGTGGGTGCCAAGACGCGTATGCTCTGACTGTTTGTGTGATGACAGGAGATATTTCGTTTTGTCCTCGTTCACCACCAGACCCATTCGCTTTGCTTCTCTATCCAATCCCGAGAAGGCAGAACAGACGTAGCCCTTGTTTCTACCGATAATATCGATGTCGTCGGCATACGCCAGCAATTGTACGCTCTTATAAAGTATTGTGCCTGAGCGGTTCAGTTCTGCGGCTCTTATTATCTTCTCCAACATCAGATTAAAGAAATCACACGAAAGGGAGTCCCCTTGTCTGAAACCTCGTTTGGTATCAAACGGCTCGGAGAGGTCCTTCCCTATTCTAGCGCCATCTTCCTTCCCTATTCGCCATCACCAACGCGTAAAGGTGTTATTAGTTTCGCGGGGATACCAAATTCAGACATCGCGGCATAAAGGCAACTTCTCTTCTTGCTGTCGAAAGGGGCTTTGAAATCGACAAATAGATGGTGCGTGTCGATCCTATTCTCGCGGGTCTTTTCTAAGATTTGGCGTATTGTGAATACCTGATCTAAGGTGGATTTTCCAGGCCTAAAGCCACACTGATAAGGTCCAATCAGCTCGTTGACGGTGGGCTTCAGTCTTTCGCACAATACGCTCGATAAGACCTTGTAACCTATGCTTAGAAGGCTGATTCCGCGGTAGTTGGCGCGTATGGCGGGGTCGCCTTTCTTGTGGATTGGGCAGAGCACACTTAAATTCCAGTCGTCGGGCATGCGTTCATCTGACCATATTCTGCATACGAGCTGATGCATGCACCTCATCAGCTCCTCGCCGCCGTACTTGAATAGCTCGGCTGGCAGGCCGTCAGCTCCAGCAGCTTTGTTGTTTTTCAGCCGCGTAATCGCTATTCGTACCTCGTCATAGTCAGGCGGTGGGACAGCTACTCCATCATCATCGACTGGGGACTCGGGTTCGTCTTCCTCACTACTTTCAGCGCTGCTACCATTCAGTAGGTTATAAAAGTGTTCCCTCTACAATTTAAGTATATTCTGGACATCGGTCACTAGGTCGCCATTGTTGTTCTTACAGGAGTTCGCCCCGGTCTTGAAACCTTCCGTAAGTCGCCTAACCCTCTGGTAGAATTTTCGGGCGTTCTTCCTGTCGGCCAGCATCTCAAGCTCTTCGCACTCACGTATTTCGGCCTCTCTCTTCTTATTGCGGCAAATACGTCTTGCTTCCTTCTTCAGTTCCCTATAACGGTCCCACATGGCTCGCGTTGCGCCCGATCGCAGCGTGGCCCTGTAGGCGGCATCTTTTTTCTCTGCGGCTTCTTGACATTCCTCATCGTACCAGTTGTTCTTTCGGGCTCGCTGAAATCCAACTACTTCTTCGGCGGCGGTACTTAATGATCGGGAAATGTGGTTCCACTGCTCGCGTACGTCGGATTGTTGAAGAGTGCTCTCAGAGAGCAGGTGTGTGAGTCGAGTGGCGAATAAATTGGCCGTCTGTTGTGATTGCAGCTTTTCGACGTTAAGCTTTCCTTGCATTGTTGGGCGCACATTTTTTGCTACACAGAGGCGGGTGCGTATCTTGGCTACAACAAGATAGTGGTCCGAGTCGATGTTTGGCCCTCGGAGTGTACGTACGTCCAAAACGCTTCAAGCATGCCTTCCGTCTATCACAACATGATCGATTTGGTTTCTCGTTTTTCGATCTGGAGACAGCCATGTAGCTTGGTGGATGTTCTTATGCTGGAACCTAGTACTACATATTACCATATTTCGGGCCCCGGCGAAGTCGATCAGCCTCAGTCCGTTATCGGACGTTTCGTCGTGGAGGCTGAATTTTCCGACAGTGGCGCCAAAGATCCCTTCCTTGCCCACCTTAGCATTAAAATCGCCAAGCACGATTTTGACATCGTGTCGGGGGCAGCGCTCATATGTACGTTCCAAGCGCTCATAGAAGAGATCCTTGGGCGCCTCATCCTTCTCTTTCATCGGGGCATGGGCGCAGATGAGCGAGATGTTGAAGAATCTAGCTTTGATGCGGATTGTGGCTAGACGTTCGTCCACCGGGGTGAACGCCTGTACTCGGCGACGGAGTCTCTCTCCTACCACGAATCCAACACCGAATTTACGCTCCTTTACGTGGCAACTGTAGTAGATGTCGCAAGGCTTCACGCTTACTTTTCCTTGCCCCGTCCATCGTATTTCTTGGATGGCGGTGATGTCAGCCTTTGTCTTCCCGAGGACATCAACCAGCCGGGCAGAGGCACCTTCCCCATTAAGGGTCCGGATATTACAGGTGCATACCCTTAAATCATAGTCCTTTATACGTTTGCCGTGGTCGTCATCAGAAAAAGGGGGTCTCATCCGAGGCTTGTTGGAATTTTTCATTGGGCGGGGTTTTAACGTGGCGGGACCCAAACCCAGCGCACGCGAAGTTTTACGCCTTCTCACTTTAGCTCGCTCCCAAACGGGTGTTTGGTTGCTACCCAGAGGATACGTGGATATAAATATCCGGACGTTGTGAGCTGCGATTTGAACCGTACGCACAAGAATCGCTTCTGGCCACTCCCAGGTGAATGGCAGTAAAAAGTTTTCCACTTCAGCGCACGGAATCCTCCTCCAATTGCAATGTACTCCCAAAAAAAAATATCTGGAAATGTACTCCTTTCTTAGTTTTGTACTCCTTTTTTCCAGCTATTAATATTTTATCATATACAGGGTGTAAAATAATAACTCATGCACAGTTTTTTTTCAAAAATTAAATGGACCTTTATAGATTTTGCGAAAAAAGTAGTTTATTGTTAATTATCCACAGATTTTACTTAAATTTTATTAATAAGTTTTTCAATTTTAACCTTCATTTGGGTTTACCAGCGGTAAACACTTTGAGAGAAAAGCGCAAGCGGCACGCAAGTCTTCGTCGGTTTCTTTATTACATATCTACTGTAACCATAGGCTAATTTCCCCCATTTGGCTCCTTGTGTCCAACATAAGGTCTCATTCTCAGAAATCGAAAAGGCTCGGAACTGGTGACTAGGAGGCCATTCATTCGACCAACCCTATAGTTACTTATTTTTAACATTTATTGTTGCTTTGAAAAATATTTCTATGATATCTTTGTTGTTTGTACCTAATTAATGGTAATTTGTAAGAATAAATTGCATAAAATATTAAAACAAAAATTGTACTCCTTTTTTATGTTTTGTACTGCTTTTTTCTATCGAAAATTGAAATGTACTCCTTTCTCCGTTTCAGAATCTGGCAACCCTAGTCGTAGTGTCCTGGCACCCACACAAATTCAAGCTTTCCAATGTCTTTAGAGGAGCTTGGCTGTCACTGCAGATTCAGATTTTATGTCCGCGCCACCTTTCGCAAGTTATCCAGTCTGTATTCAGTATTGAAAGACTTCCGATTAGAAGATCGTTGTAATTGCACCCAAAGCGGTAAAGCATCTGAAGTTTCCATCCAGATGCCATCCAGCTCCAGTACCGTTTTCAGTTTCTAAAAAAAATATTACAAACAGGGTTGCCAGATATATGAAAATTTATAATTATTCAAAAGCTCTGCAGCATACTTCAATTTCTATGTATGCTTGTTTAATATCACAACATGAGTATCAAACGGAACGTGTTTGAACAAGATTTAACACTAACATGTTTCTCAGTAGGGTTGTCTATCTATCAACTAAGGCTACCATTTTAATTATTTAATTTATATTATTTAAAAAAAAAAAACAAAAATACGAATTTAATTGAAAAATTTTAAGTGATGCGTTTTATGTTAAATTTTTAAAAAGTTCATTCATGTGACTAGAGGCGGGTAACTCAACTCAGAGTTGAGTTATTGAGTTGATCCCCATAAGTGAATCGGTAACTCAGACTCCCTGTCCAATAAAAATGTAACTCAGTAACTCAGTTGATGCCCTAGGGCTCACATGATTCAATTGAATCATAGTGGCTCATATTGGTCCATATAACTCTCTCACTTCGCCACAGTGTTTAGCATGGCAAAGTCTTGCATTTTGTTTTTGCACGAGGCGAATTTATACAAGGTGGTGGCAAGAATACAACAACAATAACCACATGTATTTTGTATTGCGAGTGTTATGTCAAATCTCAAAAATTCTTATAATTTCCTTTTTTTTTTAGTTATGTACGTATGTAAGATATATAAAGATGTGCATATCAAATCAATTGCCTTTCCAACCATATCCACGTTTTGAAATTCGGTACAATAGTTTTCGAAATATAAGCTTTTGAAAATATTGAAAATTCCACCTTTACCCTCCCCCTAGCACCTCCCCTTTTAATTTGCTCAAAAAAAATGTACACCTTTCAAATCAGTAGAAAGGAGCTAACCACGCCCACTTTAAAGTTTTGTTTTATCTCAACGGCCGCTATACCGCATTTATGCCTCAAAAGGAGTCTATAATACGAATGAGTGTAACATACAAAGAGTCAAATGAGTTAGTTGAATGAGCTGACTCCTTAAAGTGAGTTGGAGTCATTGAGTCAACTCCTATAAATTTGTTGAGTTACCCACCCTTACATGTGACTAAAATTTATAAATGGATTTTAAAATTTCTTTCAAGTCCAACCAACGGTGAAGCGCTTATAATTTATAAAAATGTTGCAAGCCTACTCAAAAAATAATACATTACTGAACATCTAGAGGCCAAGCCCTCTTTTTTGACATCTCACGTTTGATAATTGAAATAACGGATCTTATACTTTTTTAGACAAGGGGCAACCCTATACAATTTCTAAGTACTAAAGATAATTCTCCGTTTAGTAATTTTCAATATTAGCGTGTTCAAAAAATCTGGACTTGGCTTTACACAATGTAAGGAACACTATGCCCTTTTCTTTGGTATGTCATTTTGTTATCCAACAAACGGTGAATAACCCTACTGAAAAAATAATACATTATTGCACATCTAGAAGCTAAGTATGAAAAGACTTTCACAATGACGGGGTAGAACTGATACCTTCGCATATTAAGATTGATTATAGTAATTGTCTTAACATTAATTCTGGAAACCCTATTAACATAAATAAAACACTTCGGCATATCTAAATTTAAAAAATATCAGATTCGTAATCAGCGACTCCAAAAACTACCGAGTGCTGAGTTTCGCTCAAATCCAATCATATTTTAAAAAATTGATCGCCATATTGGATCCGCCATTTTGGGTTTTGAGAAACTGGCATCAGATGCCTAATCAGCGACCCCAGAAACCCCCTGGTAACGCGTTTCAACCCATAAAAAAGCTTAATATGTTCAGTATCAACGTTTTAATATTAGCATATCTTTTCGAAAGCATATTTTCGGACACTAGGCCCATTCTAACTGTCCAATACAGGTATGAAATTAAGAGATTATTCCCTAATAAATCCTTACTAATATTATAAATCCGAAAGTGAGTTTGTTTGTTTGCTACGCTTTCACGTTTTAACTATTCCACCGATCATCATGAAATTTTGTACACTCCTGTCATTTAACTAACTTAAAATATAGGATACATTTAATCTCGATTAGACAAGGGGGCGTGGCACCTCCCATACAAACGGAATTTTTCATACTGCATTTCTCAGGAAATACTTTTGGTAGATTACTGGAACTTGGTATGGAGATATATAAAATCATTCTCTACTAATGGATGAGGGCTGCCACCTTTTAAAAAAATCTAATTCAACTTCAATTAAGGGAGTTATTTATTTGAAAATTGTATTAAAAAAATTAATGTCAAGAGGCTTTAAAAAGCTGTGGTTTAATACATTTTGAAAAGGGTTGCCACCTGTTTGAAGAGTGAACTTTTAATTAATTATACGCAAGCCATCTGAAGAATTAAAATATGGTTATCAAACAAAATATTGTTAAGAAACCTTTAGTTTTAAAGTTTTGAATAACCTTGAAGTCTTTCACAAGGGTTACCACCTTTTTAAAAATTCAACTTAATTAGTTTAAATGAAATGTTGTAATACTAGCAGACCCGGCGAACTTCGTCCCGCACAAAATAATTTTTTTTATTGAAACTTTTGGTCCAACATTTTCGACAACAATTCACGTTTACGATTTCCATTGGCACGCTCATCGGCTAAGATTATGGTTTGGTGGTCCGTGATGAAGTTCTTGAAATTCTGTCATTGTATAACATTTCATAGAACGGTTAATCTCACAACGGCAACAATGATCCGGTGCTATAGTAAATCTGTCCAAGAAACTTTATAGTATAGTTGGTGGCATATTCAAGATGGATGCGTATAATTGTTCTACAGAAATCCAATATACATAGACTTATTTCAAATGAAATACCTTGAGTGTAAGTTTCACGAAAGCAATTTAAGTGAAAATAAATTTGTTTTACTTGAATTTATTACAGTAAAAGGCGCGCGATGGTTTTGGCGGTTGATTTATCGGTGGTGATTTGAGATTTACCCCTGCACAACTAAACCCTGGTGTCTCCGAATGAAGCTTTACGGCATATCAATACCGGAAAAAGTCACCTACATTGGGCCAATCGTAACACATAAAAATCGATATACTCAATGGTGCAACAGGTTTATTTATTCTGACATTCACGGCACCTTTTCTAACATGGCGATTATTCGTAATGACTCCAGCGCCACGTGGCAGCTCTTTTTTTGCAATATTATTGGCTTTACCGTTACCCATACATATTTTTAATATTAGCCAAAGTGGATCATCAATAAGATTTTTAGTAATAACTTAACTCCAGTGCCAACTGGCGGGTGAATTTGTGAATCTACACTATCCAGAGAGTTACTCAAAAACACACCAAAAACTTCATTAAAATTCGTCCGAGCATTTAGGAGGATTTCACTCACAAACACACCTACAGATGAATTATATATATGTTTGTACGGCGCCACGCCCTCTTTTGAAATATCCCGTTTTTCTCAATGATTATAAGATTGATATATATGAACTCCACACCAAGTTCCAGTACTCTACCATGAACATTTCCAGAGATATTCGGTATGAAAAATTCGGGTTTTTATGGGAGGTTCCACGCCCCCTCTATATATAGAACATTTTTTAGCCTATAATAATCCTTGTCACGTCTGAATCAGGTGTCGGAAATTTCAAAAAAATCGGCTCATCCGTTCTCGAGCTTTGCGAACACAAAAAAACGGCTTTCAAAATATATATTGGTATAGATCGGCATGAATCGAAATGGTTTTGAATATGTATCACAAAATGAGTGTTAGACGAAAGAGGTTTAAAAAGGTTGCCAACTGTTTAAAAGGTTAAATTCAAACAATTCAATAATTTAAATGAATTATTACAATATGGGAATCAATCAAAATTATTTTAAAAGGGGCTTAATTTCAAACCTACAATTAAGGGGTTTCCATCTGTTTAAAATCTCAATTGAGTTGAAAAAGTATGACAAGAGAGAAGTTTAAGTAAGTTTTAGTTTTAAAATATTTTGAAGATGGTTAAACAAATTTTAAACCTCCTGTTTTTGAATTGAGTTTTCTTGAAATAAATTTTACTCAATGTAGCACGCAAAAATTTCATACAGTCAGCGAAGCGGGTGAGGGCGAGCTAGTTACATATAAAAACAACTTTCTAGCTGCACTTTAACATGTCACGAAAATAAAAAAATTGAGAACATGAGCGTTTTTATAAAAAACTGACCAGCGCGACCTCTAAAAAAACTTTTTTTTTCAAAAAAAATAAAAAAAATCGTGTCTCTTTTTTATCACACATAACAATGTGAGCAAATCAAATTTTTGGCAGCAAATGTCAGTTACGCGGTTTTGCATGACGATACGCGGTTTTGTACTTTAAACGATATATATTATAACATAAAATAATAATAGGCTTAGAATTGTAATATATTATTTAATTATTTTTAGGGTTGCAATTTTATAATGCTTTTAAGCCATAAAAGTGTCTGAATTTCGTTCTATTTTAATTTGGTAGTAAATTAAATTATATCCCGGGATTCCGAGGCCCTGATCCCGGGATTTCGGAACTCAAAAGGGTTCGGAACTCGGTACCTTATAGAGGTCTACGCTTCCTTCTCTTCCTCTCACTGAGAGCGCGGATAGTGAAAAGAAGTATAGTCGCTAAGCGTCGAGTAACTAAGTAAAGTACTCGACAAAAATATGTTCCGAAAAAGAGAGAAACATAAAAGAGGAGCACTACGTTGTGAAACTTCCGCAAGTAAAAGGTTCCTTCATGTGAAGTTTTCAAGTATTTTAGGAAGATTTCGTTTGAGAGCATAATTTATATACATTTACAGTAAAACCCCCTTAAGTACCTGACGAAAAATGTCAGCTTTTTGAGGTACTTAGGCGGGTTGGGTACTTAAAAGAGCCCGCTTAAGTACCTCGATACGGGTACTTAAGCGAACATAATTATTGATGTAGTTACATCTTTTTGTTAACTTACATAGATATATAAATCCTTGAATAAAACATGAACATTTAATGAAGTAGTAGTGTAGTTTAAAACCAAGACCGTAGCATTATTTACAATTTTACAATTACAATACAGTTCATTCCGTAATAAATACCATATAAACCTAAGCTTAAAAGTTAATAGAACACTTAAAATAAAAAAATTCACCAAAATTTAAAATGGTTTTTCTCAGAAGTCTTTTTTGAGTATACGGTCTTATAGCCCATTCAATTTTAGTGTAATAATGTGCAAGTTTCAAGTGGCTAAAAATACCGTTGATTTTTTATAATTTTTTTTGCCAAAGGTGTGTAACGTTGCCAGTGAATTTCAAAATATGTAAATATTTTAAGGAATTTTAAAAGAGCACTTAAAAGGGGAAAATTATAGGTAAAATGGTAAATGGGGTACGAAAAGTATAGGTACTTAGGCGGGCTGGGTAAATAAGCGGGGAGGTACTTAAGAGAGGGATTTTCTTCAGATTACATTCAAAAATTCACATTGCCCAAACATGTTGGTTACTTAAGCGGGGGGGGGGGTGGGCATAAGACATATCATATGTCTCGTGCACATACATAAAATATATTTACGTTTATTTCTAGCAAAAATCGGGTTAAGTTTGCATGAATAAACATTAGCTCTTTCTTATAATGTGTAAAAATTTCATAGCTGTAACGATTACCAGTAGCTCACTAGAACAAAATCAGCCTTATCCTGAGTTTCGCCAGAAAAATAATTCACCAGAAAAATTTGTATCCGCGCATAGTAAACTCACGGAAACAAATGATAAAGCTGTAGATGTAGTAATTTTTCCTTTGGAGTATATGTAAATTCAAAACTTTAAAACTGGTTTTCTCTAGTCTTTAGTTTTTTGAGTTACGAAAATATTGAAGTAAAACTCAAAAAAAAATTCACCCACGTCAAATATTGAAAATTAAAATAAAAAAAAATTGATGTTCATCAAAATTTTCCATATCATTATGAAATGATTAAAAATGTCTTTTAATTGCATACGTATTCCCTTTAACAACCACCCTTTAATTCTTTGAAAAAAAAATTAACTTTTTTTCATTAAAAAGCCCTTGTATTTCTTATTCATCAAGTTTTTCCTTATGGAAAGAATCAAAATGTCGTTGAATAGCATATTCCTTATTTATTAAATGACTTATAACACAAAAGGCATTGCATGTCACCAAAAGCATTTTCAAGCATGAATGTTTCTCGCAAGGAATTTTCGCATACAAGAAACAAAGCGCAGCAGCCAAACACGATGTTGATTCGTTGCTCTCTCCCTGCAAAAATCGTTGGACCATGTAGTCTATTTGTGGTATATTGGAGTACTTACAAAAGTGCTCCTCTGTCATGCTGTAGCGGACCAACTCGTGTCTCTGCACCAGCTTATTGTTACCCGATCACTGCTCGTGTTTTAACGACATGTGATTGAAGTTAAGCATTTGAAAGTACATTTGCATGTCTGGCTGTAGCTGAACGTGTAGAGATGCTAGCTGTTAGTTCTTAGCTCCCAGCATGTTCGGGTTCGAATGTCGTCAGAGGCAACATGTAATTTTTAATTTTTGTTTCTGGTTTTTATTAATTTCAAAAAAAGCATCTGCGAAGTGAAGAACAAAAGCGTGTACAAACGAAAAAATATAACGATAATGTCATTGGAGTATGTTGGGAGTAGTTTTGTGCTACTCTGATGTAATGCACAGATGGAGTATATGGTCCTGCCCTAGGACATCGCAATGTTAATTGGACCATATTTTTTATATGAATTGTGGTTAATTTTGGAGTACTCCTTGGTCCTTCGGGAGTACTCTTTACATGCATGCATGGAGTAGTCGCGATTTTTGCAGGGCTAGCCAACGACTAAACGATAGAGCGTAAGAATACGTGTGAGTTGATCTTCCAGAATTGTGGTATGAAGCCAAGAATGATAGAATACAAGATTGCGCCGATCAGAGAGGATTTTTGAGAACAACTTTTGTGTGACGTCACACTGGTGCAATTGCGAGAGAGAAATGCCAAAACGTGAGCAAGAATGGAAGAAGAAGAAAAAATGTTGCAAGGAAAACGTAAACAAGTTGCACCAGTGTGACGTCATGCAAACAACTATTCCGTCAAATTCGTTAAGAGAGGAATAGCGGTCCGAGATCGGCGCAACCTTTGTATTCTCTCAATCGTGGTATGCAGCGCCGACCACTGCCCTACACTCTAAAAAATTTTTGTTTAAATTTGCGCGTATTAAGATAGGTAACCAGTTTCCTCTCTTAATGAATGCAAATCTACACACCGTGTTAATTAAATTAAACACTGCTTGCTTTCTTTTGCTTATCATATGTGTGGCGTAGAACAAATTTCAAATTTGTTTTTGAGTTTTAAACATTTATTGCTCACATTTACACATAAAATATTTAAAATTTCCTCTAAAAAATGTTCGTTTAAATTTACGCATATAACCATTAATTTACGCAGGTAACCAGTTTACTCTCCTAGTGTGTGCAAAATTAAACACTGTCTTTTACTTTAACATATCAAATTTGTCACGTAGCGCACACAAGGGGTGGGTTTTGGGGTTAAATTTATAATGATTTAAGAAATTTTGATAGAAAAAAATTGCTTTTCTATTTCTTGTGCGTCATTTTGTTAGAATTTTTCTTTTTTTCTTGAGAGCTCTTTAAAGTTTAACTGCGAATGAAAACATTGTCCTAAAAATATGCAATGCATACTCACTTACTGTTACTTTTTACACTTTACAGCCTAAAAAAGTTTACCACTGATATGTACTTAATAAGCATTCGAAGATTTAATTTGCTAACTTCGAATACGTTCCACCAAAATGAGCTACATGATAAAAATACAAGTTGAGATAAATTTTCGTCATTCCAAGTATTAAAAAATGAGAAACCAGAAATCGACGAAAATGAATAAAAAAGTTATTAAAATTCTTTTGTAAAATTTGTTATTACTTTTGAAAATTGAGTGCATTTTTAACCGTTAATTTTTTCATCATTTAATGATCGGATCTAAACCAAATTACGGGACGACCCTTAAAAAAAAGAATTATTGGAATCGGTCCACGCGGTCCAAAGATATGCGGTGGAATACATAAAAGAAGCAAAAGAAAGTACTCCGAAGAATTGATAACCTCCCCTTTTTTGAAGCCGTTCAAAAATCAAATCTTGAACATCTTGTGCGTATACTTAAACAGATTCTGGTTGAAAAATAAACACTTTTCAGTAGTAGTTTTACATGCACTTTTTAGAGTGTATACACTACGTAAGCTACAGCGGAAATGGGCGACACGCCATTTCTTTAAATCAGCGTTGGGCAGAGAGAGCTTTTACTCTGCTCGCCTCTATACAAAATGTATAGAAAGCTTAAAAGAGCTTCGCCCGCGGGCAAGGCAGTGCCCATCAGTGCTCTAGAGTTTTACTGAAATAAAAATATCCTCTCTCACAGGCCAACCTAATATTCACGCACGCCAGAAGTTTACTGTCAAAAATTTCTCATGCACATACAACTTGTATGGGACCAACCGAAATTGACCGGCGTGCGTAAAAAGCTAACTCAAATTCCAAGATTTGTGTTGCGTGACATTTCGATTTGAAGTTTGTGCTCATTTGACATTTTGGCGCGACTATGAATTAAAATTTTGGAACAAATGCGGAATAGCTTCGGTTCTCAAATTAAAAAAA
>NW_023459859.1:16819-17845 GCF_013731165.1 Rhagoletis pomonella | reverse complement strand
TAATTATATAAAGAGAAGTCCATTTTTTTTGTAACAGGTAATCTCGTGAACGGCTGGTCCGATTTCCATGAAATTTTGTATATAAATAGCTTTCGGTAACCACCATGTTTTAGGCTAAAAAATTAACTTTTTTCATGTAGGTGGACCAGGGACCGTTCTATTCGAAAAAATCTTATTATGATCCGATTTGCTTAAAATTTGGTACGTAAGTAGCTTTTTAGCATATATTAGCATATATGATCCATTTTTTCCGGGAAGTGGTCCAAGGACTGATCTATTCGAAAAAATCGTATTTACGGTCCGATTTGCTTAAAATTCAGTACGCAGGTAGCTTTTTAGCATATATTAGCATATATGATCCATTTTTTCCGAGAAGTGGACCAGGGACCGATCTACTCGAAAAAATCGCATTTATGGTCCGATTTGTTTAAATTTGATACGTAAGTAGCTTTTAGCATATATGATCCATTTTTTCCGAGAAGTGGACCAGGGACCGATCTATTCGTATTACGGTCCGATTTGCTTAAAATTCGGTACGTAGGCAGCTTCTTAGCATATATTAGCATATATGATCCATTTTTTCCGAGGGACCGATCTATTCGAAACAATCTTATTTTGGTCCGATTTGCTTAAAATTTGGTACGTAAGTAGCTTTTTAGCATATATGCTCCATTTTTTCTGAGAAGTGGACCAGGGACCGATCTATTCGAAACAATCTTATTATGGTCCGATTTGCTTAAAATTCGGTAGGTAGGTCGCTTTTTAGCATATATGATCCATTTTTTCCGAGAAGTGGACCAGGGACCGATCTATTCGAAGAAATCATATTTATGGTCCGATTTGCTTAAAATTCGGTACTTAGGTCGCTTTTTACCTGGATAAGCTTATAGATTCCTGTTTTCCAATTTTAATGCAATTTCGAATATAAATAGCTTTGAGCAACGACCATATCAAGGGGCGAATTCGTCACTTGGCAAGATTTTTTTTGCGCCAATCAGAAACAACGGATACTGTCAAAATATAATT
>NW_023459859.1:15292-16719 GCF_013731165.1 Rhagoletis pomonella | reverse complement strand
GAGTTCTGGAACTTGGTATGGAGATATACGAAATCAATCGCAATAAACCGAATTTTTATACTTCATATCTCTGAAAGTATTCAGATATTTATGTAGTTGAAATCAAACCCATACTCATGGAGAAAATTTGGGCTATTTGAAAAGGGGGTATGAGCCCTACAAACGCATCGACCTTTAGCTATTTTTGAATGTATTTTTTAATTCTTTTGTAGGTGTGTTGGTGAGTGAAATCCTCCTAAATGGTTGTACGGATTTTAACGAAACTTTTTGTGTGTTTGAGTGGGTCTCTGGGTGGTTTAGTGTCACAATTTAATCCGAATTTTAAGTAAATCGGACCGTAAATACGAATAGATCGGTCCCTGGTCCACTTCTCGGAAAAAATGGATCATATATGCTAAAAAGCTACTTACGTACCAAATTTAAACAAATCGGACCATAAATGCCATTTTTTCGAATAGATCAGTCCCTGGACCACTTCCCGGAAAAATTGGATCATATATGCTAATATATGCTAAAAAGCTACTTACGTACCAAATTTTAAGCAAATCGGACCATAATAAGATTTTTTTGAATAGAACGGTCCCTGGTCCACCCACACGAAAAAAGGTTAATGTTTTTTAGCCTAAAACATGGTGCTTACCGAAAGCTATTTATATACAAAATTTCATGAAAATCGGACCGGCCGTTCACGAGATTACCGGTTACAAAAAAAGGGACTTCTCTTTATATAGTTAGTATAGAGTATAGATAGATATAGAAGATAGATATAGATATAGATGACCCACCACACATACATATGTGCATTTATATGTACATATATATACTGGGTGTCCCAGAAGTAACCTGCCAAACTTTAGGGGAAGGTAGGAGGGGGGAGAGCTCTCTGATAAGCAAAAAATTTTCAGGTAAACGTGTTAACGTTTTTGAAATATTAACATTTTTTTTATTAAAAAAAATCGTGCCTTTTCATGTATTTTCTTTAACTGCATCTACAAACCAGGATATACTTAGCAAATTTTTTATATAAAATACTTCCAGATAGTTGCTTCTCTATACTCAAATGCAACGTAGTTAAAATATGTTAAATAAAATTATGACTATTTTGGGATTTTTAACTTTGCGATATTTGCTTCCCTAACTTTGACTATCTCCAGAGAGTTTTGCTGTTTGACAGGTTTACAGGATTTTTCACGAAAAGTATTGGATCAGAGCTAAACTGCTGCTATATGTATGTAGGTACATATGTAGGCACATACTAAATGTGCGCAAACAACATTTTGCTTGCATAGTCTTCTGTTCTCTTTTCACTGCAAGTTGAATTATTTTAGTATCTATTGCAAAAATTTATACAGACAAGACTAAAAAGTATAAAATAAATTAAAAAAAAAACTTTTTAATGTACCATTCTTTTATAAATGGACTAAAAT
>NW_023459859.1:8802-15192 GCF_013731165.1 Rhagoletis pomonella | reverse complement strand
AAAAAAAAACTTTTTAATGTACCATTCTTTTATAAATGGACTAAAATTAGAAAATAATATTTCTCAATCCCATAGAACTTGTTTTGATAAGTTTTGATTTTGAAATTTTAGCAAAAGTCATTATAAACAATTTATGAGATTGAAGATGAAAAGCGTTGGGCGCATGTAATAGGCCTGATTTGAGATTGAAGAGTAATATATGTATGTATGTGGGTATATTAATAACGACCGCTTAAAATCGATCTCAAATTTGTACTTTCGCTGTAGAAATTTTAGGTCTTGTTATGTATGTAGTTTGAATATTGTCAATTAAATCTAATGCTTTGTATTGCATGCGCTCCACGTTTTTCGTTTTCAATCTCACAAATTAATTATAAGGACTTTTGCTAAAATTTCAAAATCAAAAGTTATCAAAACAAATTCTATGGGACCGAGATATATTATTTTACAACGGTTTTATCGACTTGCATTGTTGTATGTCCAGACCGCTTTGAATGTTGTATGTCCAGACCGCCATTTGTACTAGCTGCATTTTTTTGTAAGCGAGCGACAAAAGAACGCTCAACTCGGGTAAAATTTCCTTTTAGCTACTTAAGCAACCCTGTTGGTAGCTGGCAAGAAAAAGTGATTAGTTTAACGGGAGTTAGATACAAAAACCAATTTAAATGAGTAATTATGCGAGGTATTTGCGTAATATATATACTATTTTAAAATATAAGTCACGTATAAAAGGAAGCAAAAATTTCTCTCTCCACTTTCCCATTAACAATTCACAATAGAGCAGTTTTTTCACTTACCAACACTAGCCTTCAAGTCGCGTATTTTTTAACCGACCTGGCTGAGCTCGGATAAATAGCCGAGTTTGTATTGTTGCTTTGCGTGTATTTCGTCATTTAAGCGAGTGTTCTTTTGTAGCTCGGTTGCAAAAGAATGCACCTACTATAAATGTAGCAAGGTTATTTATGGAAAATTTTAGATATCAACCTAATCTAGATATCAACCTCGTTGTAGGCATCATATCAAGGAGATACAATTAGAAGACTCTAGATGTCGCCCCGCCAGAAGAAGTTAAATACTGCGCCTAAATATATGCACTATTTATATACATCATAGCGGAAATGGACGACACGCCATTTCTTGAAATGAAATAAACTGTTGCTATATGTATGTATGTAGATATGTACCCACCAGCAAAAAGTTTCACTTCTGAAAAAAGTAAGCGAGTTAGTAATAGGTCGCGGGGCAGGGAACGAGGTCATTTCGTTGTAAGAGAAAAATATTTTTTGTTTTTGTCCTTTTCAAGAAATTTTAATACTAAATTCATAAGAACAAGTGGAATCATATTCCTGCATATGCGAGTTGCTGATTTCTGAACTTCCTATCAAGATGCTCAACTGATCACTTCATTTTCCTGCATACGCGAGTCCGATATGCAAACAACTGATAAACTGATATTCCCAGGTTTGCAAATTTGTAAGATATGAATTTCGTAGGACATTGGCTGTGTTAAAATTCACCAAAGAATTCAGTAGTTAGGCCTTCACTTTTGCTATTACAGATTCATTTCCTGGCTATTACCTTTGCTACTGGGTATGTTTATACTAAATGTGAGCAAACAACATTGTGCTTGCATAGTCTTCTGTTCTCTTTCACTGCAAGTTGAATTATTTTAATATCTATTGCAAAATTTTGTACAGACAAGACTAAAAAGTAGAAAATAAATAAAATAAAGTAAAACTTTTTAATATACAACGCTTTTATAAATGGACTAAAAAGTAGAAAATAATATTTCCTAGTCCCACAGAATTTGTTTTGATAAGTTTTGATTTTGAAATTTTAGCAAAAGTCATTATAAACAATTAATGACATTGAAAATGAAAAGCGTGGGCGCATGTAATACACTTGAATCGATATGAAAAGTAACATATGTATGTATGTGGGCATATGAATAACGATAGCTTAAAATCGATCTCAAATTTGTACTTTCGCTGTAGAATGTTATGTAGTTTGACTATTGTCAATGAAATCGAATGCTTTGTACTGCATGCGCTCCATGTTTTTCGTTTTCAATGTCATTAATTGTTTATAATGACTTTTGCTAAAATTTCAAAACCAAAAGTTATCAAAACAAATTCTGTGGGACTGAGAAATATTATTTTCTACTTTTTAGTCCATTTATAAAAGCGTTGTATATTAAAAATTTTATTTTTTACTAGATCGCCCTCACCCGCTTCGCTGAGTGCATAAAATTTCTACGTGTCACATTGAGTAAAATTTATTTCAAGAAAACTCAGTTAAAAAACAGGAGGTTTAAAATTTGTTTTAACCACCTTCAAAATATTTTCAAGCAAAAACTTTCTTAAACTTCTCACTTATCATACTTTTTCAATTAAATTATCCCCTGAACTCAATTTGAAATCTTAAACAAATGGAAACCTCTTACATGTACTTTTGAAATGAAGCCCTTTAAAAATCATTTCGATTGAGACCCATGTTGCAATAATTAATTTAAATTATTGAATAGTTTGAACTTAACCTTTTAAACAGTTGGCAACCTTTTTAAACCTCTTTCGTCTGACACTTATATTTTGATACATATTCAAAATCATTTCGATTCATACCAATCTCCTATAACAATATATATTTTGAAAGACGTTTTTTATGTGTTCGCAAAGCTCGAGAACGGCCGAACCGATTACTTTGAAATTTCAGATACCTGCTTAGATATCCCAAGGATGGTTAAAGGCTAAAAAAATTGCGATATATAAAGGGGGCGTGGCACCTCCCATACAAACTGATTTTTTCTTACTGCATATCTCTGGAAGTGTTCATGGTAGAATACCGGAACTTGGTACGGCAATATATGAAATCAATGTTATACTCATGGAGAAAAATGGACTATTTGAAAAGAGGGTGTGGTGCGGTAAAAACGCATAAATGTTATTCTTCTGTATGTGCATTTGTAAGTGAAATTCTCATTTATTATTATGCGTTAAAGCTTCATTCGGATACACCAGGATTGTGAAGGGACAATCTCAAATCACCACCGATAAATCAACCACCAGAACCATTTCGCACCTTTTACTGTAATATTTAATTTAAAATAATTTAATTTAATTTTTAAAAAGATGACAACCATTGTGATTATTAATCAAAACTTTTAAACTAAAGGTTTCTTAACAATATTTCATTAGACAACCATATTTTAATTCTTAAGGTAGGCTGCGTATAATTAATTTAAATTTGACTGTTTAAATAGATGGCAACCCTTTTCAAAATATATTCGAACTACAGCTCTTTTAAGCCTCTCGAAATCCATTTTCTAATATAATTTTCAAATAAATAACCACCTTAATTGCAGTTGAAATTGAGTTTTTTAAAAGGTGGCAGCCCTCATCCATGAGTAGATAATGATTTTACATATTTCCATACCAAGTTCCAGTAATCTATCCAAAATATTTCCTGAGAAATGCAGTATAAAAAATTCCGTTTGTATGGGAGGTGCCACGTCCCCTTGTCTAGTCAAAATTAAATGTATCCTATATTTTAAATTGGGCTAAATGACAGTAGTGTACAAAATTTCATAATGATTGGTTGAGTAGTTAAAGCGTGAAAGTGTAGCAAACAAACAAACTCACTTTCGGATTTATAATATTAGTAAGGATTTTATTTATTTACGGTGAAGCTTGCTGTATTGCCAGAGCTACTCAAAGACTCTATGCAGAGCGATAACCCAATCGTCGGCATCCGGGTCGTGAAGTATTCGCCCGGACCCATAGGAAATATATGAAGGTAAGTAGATTTTTACATCTTACTTGTTTGCTTGCTTGTTAACTATCATTTTTCACTTTTTTAAGGTCGCATACCTGGAAGGCGTGGCGGCGAAACAGGACGTCCTGCAACGGTAGATGTTGAAGTTGTGTTAGAGGAAATGGAACTAGGTCCATCGACTTAAGTGAGAATGATGGAAAGACGGCTCTACAAGAATGAGATTACCTGTCGAGGGTTAGATTTTGCCATGAAATGTTGCGAATGCATGAATCAGACCCCAACGTTTTCAATAAAATAATTTGGAGCGATGAATCAACATGCAAACGTGATGTTTATTTTAATTTACATAACCTTCACAGTTGGCAGATAGACAATCCTCACGAAATGAGAGAAGATCGTTCGCAGTACCGGTACAAAATAAATTTATGGTGCGGTATTTTTAATTGTCAGATATTGGTGCCCGTGAAACTGCCACCAACGCTCAACTCTCGCAGTTATTTAGAGTTCCTTCAGGAACGGCTTCCAACTCTTTTAGAAGATGTACACTTAAACCTGCGGCGAAGACTATGGCCGCAAAATGACAGGTGCCCTGCTCACTACGGGCGTGAAGTAAGAGCTCATTTAGACGAAACTTATCCTTGCCGATGGATTGGACGATACGGGCCAATCACGTGGCCCGCTCGATCGCCAGACCTGAATCCATTAGATTTTTTCTACTGGGGCCGTTTTAAGGACAAAATTTATTCAAAAACAATCCAAAACAAAGAGCATTTGCGGGAACAAATAAATGGAGCTGCTGCTCAGATAGTCCAATTGGGTTTAAGATCTCTAAAAGCGTATTTTCTTAAAAGGTGCCGAGCTTGTATTGGAGTAGAAGGTCGCCAATTTAAACATATTTTATCAATAAATTAATACATTTTTCTCCAAACAACTCATGTATATTTTATTTCACGTGAACCCATCCTTCACAAAAAATATTGATAGATATAGCCCTTGTTATAGACTCTAGTCCGAATTCCAGTAAGTAACATAAAATAATATCAGGAGCAGGTAATAATGTACCTTTGTACTATTTAGCATGTCATTGGTCGGTAATAAGAGCAACTTAAATTTATATCTATTAAATACATTCTAGCGTGTCTCAGTCCTTTGCCCACAAAAGCGGCTATAACTTTTTTTTTCTATTCGAAACAGTAAGAGTGGCACCTTTCTGAAATCTTTATTAAATGAGCAATTTTTTTATGTAATGTAAGGTTATAGCTCAATACATTTTTTTTTTCACCAGAGATAGTCAAAGTTGGGGAAGAAAATATCAAAAAGGTAAAAATCCCAAAATCAATTATATAAATAGACAATCATGTTTCCTTTACACCCCTTTTACGGCTAAACTGTACTTCTAAGGTATAAACAATTATATATCATTAGAAAGGTATTTTGATGCTGATGAGCAGGCAATTTTTAAAATTTCAAACTAGTTTAAAATAGAGCGAAAAAATCAATTCAAAAGTCACACCAATACCAATGCCATACATGTACATGCTTGGGGCGGAAATGCCTCCTAAATGTATGCTTTAATATTGATAGTGAATTATAGAAACGTGCTAAGCAGCAGTTTAGGAATAAGATGTATGTATGTATGTACATGAATAGATTAGCCTCAAACAAGGATGAAGATAATTTTGAGTATGGAGAAGAAGAAAGGGATAAATACAGAAATTAAAATAAAAGTAAAGAAACCTAAATATAAAGACAAAGAGGAAGGAAAATTTAAATACCTAACCTAATAACAATGGTGGGGGTGAATATGTAAATGAAGAAAAGAATGGATATATTTAGATCAGGATAAAGGAAAGGATAAAGATGAAGACCAAGACGAGGAAGAAGATGAAGATGAATATGAAGATAAGGATAAAGATAACTTATCTTAACTTAACCCCTTAACTTAACTTAACTCACCTCAACTCATCTCACCTCCGCTTAAAAACTTACTCCACCTGAGTTCGCTACACATTAATTCACCACACCTTAACTCCCCACACCTAAATCCACCACTACTTCACTCCCCACACCTAAATTCACCACACCTTAATTCACCACACCTAAATCCACCACACTTTAATTCACCACACCTTAACTCACCACACCCCAACTTTCTCACCACATCTTAACTCACCACACCTTAATCTACCACACCTTAATTCACCACACCTCAACTTTCTCACCACACCTTAACACACCACACCTTAATTCACCACACCACAACTCACCACAGCTAAATTCACCACACCTCTTAAGACCACCACACCTGAATTCATAACACCGTAACTCCCACACCCAATTCCACCACACTGCAACTCACCACACCCAATTTCAACACATGACATGATATCACTAAAGAAACAATATAAAAAAAAGAGGAAGGAAAATTTAACTACCTAACCTAATAACAATGGTGGAGGTAAATACGTAAATGGAGAAAAGAATGAAGATATAGATCAGGATAAAGGAAAAGATAAATATGAAGACGAAGGTGAATATGAAGATGAAGATGAAGATGAAGATGAAGATAATGATAAAGATAAAGATAAAGATAAAGATAAAGATAAAGATAAAGATAAA
>NW_023459859.1:6764-8702 GCF_013731165.1 Rhagoletis pomonella | reverse complement strand
ATAACGGTAAATTTCAAAAATGCTTGAAACTTCAATATTTCGAAATTGAAGGACGCTAATTTTCTCAAAATTGATACACCCCGGCTTACCATCCAGCGGTAGGTTTCGGAAAGGTGAAAAAACATATATTTAATATTTGCGCCGGGTATTTAATGTTCGGCTCCGCCCGAACTTAGAGTTTCTTACTTGTTTCAAATTATTGTGGTTTTTCCACAACAAGTTTTAATCAAAAAACGGCCTCGAGCTCATTAAAAATTGTTGAATATATTGTAAAGTATGGTTAAATCATTTGTTAAACTTAAAACCGTGTTTTGTAACATTCGACATCCGTTTTCTGAGACGACGAAAATTTGTTGCCAAAAATTGGATTTGCTCACACAAGCTCTTGGCTCAATCTTCATCCATTCGTCCTGAAATATCCTAGCCAGAAATGCGATTGCTTTATAAAATAAATAATAAAAAAAAATCTTTTTAATATACAACGCTTTTATAAATGGACTAAAAAGTATAAAATAATAATTCTCAGTCCCATAGAGTTTGTTTTGATAACTTTTGATTTTGAAGCTTTGGCAAAAGTCATTATAAACAATTAATGAGTTTGAAAATGAAAAGCGTGGGGCGCATGCAATACAAAGCATTAGATTTAATTGACAATAGTCGAACTACATAACATAGACCTAACATTTCTACAGGGAAAAAATACAAATCTGAGATCGATTTTAAGCGGTCCTTATTCATGTATCCACATACATACATATGTACATATATTAACCTTCATATCTATGTATTCTGAGCTATAACATGCGCCCCACGCTTTTCATTTTCAATCTCATAAATTGTTTATAATGACTTTCGTTAAAATTTCAAAATCAAAAGTTATTACAACAAGTTCTATTGGACTGAGAATTATTATTTTCTGTCGTCCATTTCGCTGTAGCGTACGTAGTGCATAGCGCGACATCTACCTCTCGAACCAACGAGGTTGATATCTAGACTTAATAGGAACTTTGCAAAGCAGAGCTTTTATAGATGACTGCACACAAAATATTGCAAGTTGATAAAAGCGTTGTACAAAATATGTGTTCGGTTTTAAGTGATCGTTATTCATATACCCACATACATATCGTCGTTTAAAGTACAAAACCGCGTATCGTCATTCTGCAAAACCGCGTAACTGACATTGGCTGCCAAAAATTGCTCACACAAGCTCTTGGCTCAATCCTTATCCACTCGTCCTGAAATATAATATAATATAATTTAGAAAATTTTAGTTGAGAAAAAGAAGTAACGCAAAGGATTTCACAAAAATGTATTGAAATGTTATTTTTTTTGCAAAAGCGCCATTTGGGCACTTTGTGCCGAATTGAAAAATTAAGTGTCATTTGAAGTAAAATAGGGTCAAAAATGGCACGGTTTGGGCCAAGTTGGCAGCCGTGCACTTTGGTCGCTGGCGGGTGGAGCGCTCAAATATTTGCGGGCCAGATTTGTCAATTTGTCTTATTTTTGTTTAGTTTTCCACCAATCGAGAGGATTTTCACCGAGATGAGCCCGTTTTTCTTTAAGGTAGGCCTTCAATTGAGCTTTTATTTCAATTTTTTTAATGTCTCCAGATTTTACATTCGAGCCTTTGCTTTCGCTGGAGGAATAAAAAATTATTACGACTTTTAGCAGTACTTGTTAAAGGCCCATCAATAGGCATGTTTTATTCAACTATCACAAGCAAATAGCTAAATCTTGGTCAAATAAAACGAAATTAGCTTATTTCCTACGTTAGCCTAATTTTGACAGTTGTTTGACTGCAAATAGTGTCAAAGTAAGTTTTTGCCTCTTTCTGATTGGCTGAAGGAGAAAATTTCTGATGCTAAATGGCAATGCCTCTTGCTCAATATACAAGCCAAGATAGCTTTTCATAAGCCAATATAATTATGTTGGGTAAGT
>NW_023459859.1:5296-6664 GCF_013731165.1 Rhagoletis pomonella | reverse complement strand
TAAGGAACCATCATAAAATTATGACTATTTTGGGAATTTTAACTTTTGATATACGTTTATAAATAAACATATACACAACACATACACAAAAACCGCACTCACGTACACAATACATACCAGGGATGTTGCGAATATTTGCATTCGCATTCGTAATGCGAATGATTCGCATCAAATGATACGAATGTTTTGCGAATGCGAATGTGTACATGGGCAGAGTGTCCACACTAATGTTGTTGAAATGGCTCTAAGTCTGTCTAACCAGGGTGCGGGCAATAACCGGCTTTTAGCATCAGGCGCTAAACGGTTAAGTAGTATATCAAGCAACATTAGCCGTGCTTTATTTGTCCAGAAATTTAAGCTATTAGCTTATTTTGTATGGAGGACTTACCCAACATAATTATATTGGCTTATGAAAAGCTATCTTGGCTTGTATATTGGCAATGCCTTCAGCATCAGAAATTTTTTCCTTCAGCCAATCAGAAAGAGGCAAAAACTTACTTTGACACTATTTGCATTCAAACAACTGTCAAAATTAGGCTAACATAGGAAATAAGCTAATTTCGTTATATTTGACCAAGATTTAGCTATTTGCTTGTGATGGTTGAATAAAACATGCCTATTGATGGGCCTTTAACAAGTATTGCTAAAAGTCGTAATAATTTTATATTCCTCCAGCGAAAGAAAAGGCTCGAATGTAAAATCTGGAGACATTAAAAAAATTGAAATAAAAGCTCAATTGAAGGCCTACCTTAAAGAAAAACGGGCCCATCTCGGTGAAAATCCTCTCGATTGGTGGAAAACTATACAAAAATACGACAAATTGACAGATCTGGGCCGCAAATATTTGAGCCCTCCACCCGCGTTCCATGGATGTGCTTGCATTAATCCCAGGATCCCGAAAATTTTGAAATATCGAATTGATAGTAAGAATTTGTTTATAAATTTTGAAGTATGATTTTTGTAAAATGCCGTTTTGACTGTAATTATCAAAAAGCTTGAAACTGTACTTTTAAATTGCAGTCTGAGCCTTTTTGGAAGAAGATTTCAATGAATTTACTCATAGCGTCGCTAATGTAAACGAAACAGAGAGTTTTAAGGAAAAGTTAGATAATTTTTTAGTTCAATCTACTCGAAACTTCCTCAAATCGAAAAACGAGAAACGTTCTGGTAAAAGAAGTTCAAATATTTTGTAATGGAGGAGATTATGTCTACCTTTTGGCATATGTTTTTCATCAGTAGGTTTTGTATGTAAAAACTGCAGGTCAAGCTTAGAAGACTCCGCTTTGAATGCTTTGCTGCTCTTATGAAAACATTTTAAGTGCAATAATAACAACACCGGAAATAAGGGGTGTGTGTTTTTAACCAGAC
>NW_023459859.1:2841-5196 GCF_013731165.1 Rhagoletis pomonella | reverse complement strand
AAAAGTTAAAATTCCCAAAATAGTCATAATTTTATGATGGTTCCTTAATATATTTTAACTACATTGCATTTGAGTATGGATAAGCAACTATATGGAAGTATTTTACATAAAACATGTACTAAGTATAGCCTGGTTTGTAGATGCAGTTAAAGAAAATACATGACAAGGCACGATTTTTTTTTTAATTCAAAAAAATGTAAATATTGCAAAAACGGTAACACTTTTACCTGAAATTTTTTTATTTATCAGAGAGCTCACCCCGTTTGACTTGTGTTTAGAGAAACTTTGAATTGTTAATTTATTCGTTATTTATGTGTTAAAATAAAAAAAATAAAAATTTGTGTTTTAAATGTGGAGGATGTGGAATGTTAAAAAATTCTGGTCACCTTATTATATCGCCCACCTAGATCTTATATGAGCTAATTCAAAATTCAGGTAGGGAAATATAACAGCTTGTGGATCGTGTAGATTCAACGCAATTAATACAAAACAGGTATAACAGTAGGTTTTTACCTAATGTATATAATTATGAAGAAAAAAATATTTGCATTATTTGGATGTAAGTCCTATGAATTGATTTATGCAAAAAATCGCCATACATTTTTTTTGAGTTGATCGCACTTTAGATCAAGGTGTGCGATATCACGCCTGTTACGTTCATTGGGGATCGTCGGTTCGAATCCTACTGAAAGAAGTATGATGAGGAAATGTGGTGATTTCCGAGATAGCTATCACTTCTACAATTTTTTTTTTCAAATTATTGTGGCTTTTCCACAATAAGATTTCATTAAAAAACGGCCTCGAGCTCAATAAAAATGGTTGAAATAAGCAACAAGAATTAACAAGGCGAACTTAGCACAGTGCGTAGGCAACTGGCTGAGTCAGTGGGATCGTCGGTTCGAATCCTACTGAAAGAAGTCTGATGAGGATGTTGTGGTGATTTCCGAAATAGCTATCACTTCTACCATTTTTTTAAATTATTTTTGCTTTTCCACAATAAGTTTTCATTAAAAAACGGCCTCGACTCAATAAAAATTGTTTAATATAATTGTTATAAGGCCATGAAATCACAAAAACAAATAACTTAAGGACGAGCACACCTAAAAGTTAAACATTCTAATAATAGAAATATTAACAAAAACCAACAAAACCAACAACCACACGGTCAAGTGAATTGCAGCGGAATAGCTGCGCTTGATAGTAGTTGGCTTAGCAAGTGAAATAGTGGAAATAAGCAACAAGAATTAACAAGGTGAATTTAGCACAGTGCGTAGGCAACTGGCTGAGTCAGTGGGATCATCGGTTCGAATCCTACTGAAAGAAGTCTGATGAGGAAATGTGGTGACTTCCTAAATAGCTATCACTTCTTCAATTTTTTTCAAATTATTGTTGCTTTTCCACAATAAGTTTTCATTAAAAAACGGCCTCGCGCTCAATAAAAATTGTTGAAATAAGCAACAAGAATTAACAAGGCGAACTTAGCACAGTGCGTAGGCAACTGGCTGAGTCAGTGGGATCGTGGTTCGAATCCTACTGAAAGAAGTCTGATGAGGATGTTGTGGTGATTTCCGAAATATCTATCACTTGTACCATTTTTATACCCTTCATGAGTATGAAATGGTATTATAACTTTGGTCGGATGTTTGTAAGTACTAGAACAAGAAGAGATAGACCCATTAAAATGTATACTTGAATGATCAGAACGGCGAGCTGAGTCGATTTAGCCATGTCCGTCTGTCCGTTTGTCTGTCTGTCTGTCTGTCTGTCTGTCCGTCTGTTTGTATGCAATCTAGTCTCTCAGTTTTCGAGATATCCGGATCAAATTTGGTAGGTGGGTGTATTTGAAGAATCGGACCACTATAACATATAGCTCTCATACAACTGATTGTTCAGATATGAGATTTTTCGTTATAACTTCTCCATTTATGCAGCTAGTAACATGAAATTTTGCATTACTTCTACCCTTTATCAACAGAAAACTTAGAGTAAAAATTACAAACATCGGGTTACTATAACCTATAGCTCTCATACAACTGATTGTTCAGATATAAGGTTTTTCGTTATAACTCCTCCATTTAAGTAGCTAGACACATGAAATTTTGCACTGTTGTCACTTATTATCAAAAGAATACTTTTAGTGAAAATAGTCATAATTTTATGATGGTTCCTTAATATATTTTAACTACATTGCATTTGAGTATGGATAAGCAACTATATGGAAGTATTTTACATAAAACATGTACTAAGTATAGCCTGGTTTGTAGATGCAGTTAAAGAAAATACATGACAAGGCACGAAGAAAATATCAAAAAGTTAAAATTCCCAAAATAGTCATAATTTTATGATGGTTCCTTA
>NW_023459859.1:1330-2741 GCF_013731165.1 Rhagoletis pomonella | reverse complement strand
ATGGTTTTTTAAATACAATTAAAAAAATGTTTTACCTTAAAATTTGTCTGATTGAATAAATAAATATCGCTAGCGTAGAGTGCAAAGTTGCTAAGTCCGAATTTAAAAATTGTGCAGGTGAGGAAAAAACTTCGTATAGCCATTTTCTTCAAGTATTTCGCAAAACTTTGAATACAACATGTTGCCTGTTTAAAGCAAAGCAAAACTCCATACGAATCAGAGGGATTCGATCTCTATTAAAAGATTTCGAACTTTTTTGGCCTTATCGAATTTCCGGAGCTTTTTTGGGCCTTAGCAAATTTTCCTTTCATTGAATATAAACGAGAAAACATAAAACAAGGACCTTTACCCTTTTCGAAACGATGCAATATTAATTTATCTAGCCTCCTATATGAAAATATGATTTTTCATTAAAAGTGAAGTTAACAACTTTTCACTCTAAGCTAGCGATATATGAGTTTTACAATCAGTTTATCGTAAATTTTAAATAGTTTTATTTCATGGTATGTTTAAATGCTTTCAGATATTGAATTTTTACTCATATTCATAAAATTTATGACTCAATTTGAATCCCGGGATAAATCCTAAAAAATATCCTGAAATCCCGGGATCCCGATTTTCCTGATACTTTGGCATCCCAAGAACATACATACATACCGTCGTTTAAAGTGCAAAACCGCGTATCAACAAAATGCAAAACCGCGTATGTGAAGTTGTAGAAATTATTTTCTATAGCGTAAAAACACCCATATTTCAAAATGGTTGTCTTTTTTATAAAGCAATCGCATTTCTGGCAAGTATATTTCAGGACGAGTGGATAAGGATTGAGCCAAGAGCTTGTGTGAGCAATTTTTGGCAGCCAATGTCAGTTACGCGGTTTTGTAGAATGACGATACGCGGTTTTGTACTTTAAATGGCGATATGTATGTGAGTATATGAATAACGATCACTTAAAACCGATCACATATTTTGTACAACGCTTTTATCAACTTGCAATGTTTTGTGTGCAGTCAGCTATAAAAGCTCTGCTTTGCAAAGTTCCTATTAAGTCTAGATATCAACCTCGTTGGCTATGCAGTAAGTACGCTACAGGGAAATGGACGACACTCCAATTCTTTAAATGAAATTAATTGGTGCTCGTATGTATGTACATATATATGTATATGCATTCGTGTGCACCAATATATTAATATCGTTGAATTATTTTAATATCTATTGCAAAATTTTATTCAGACAAGACTACAAAGTAGAAAATAAATAATATAAAAAAAACTTTTTAATATACAACGCTTTTATAAATGGACTAAAAATTAGAAAATAATAATTCTCAGGCCCATAGAATTGGTTGTAAAAACTTTTGATTATGAAATTTTAGCGAAAGTCATTATAAACAATTTATGAGATTGAAAAT
>NW_023459859.1:0-1230 GCF_013731165.1 Rhagoletis pomonella | reverse complement strand
TGAAATTTTAGCGAAAGTCATTATAAACAATTTATGAGATTGAAAATGAAAAGCGTGGGGCGCATGTCATAGCCCAGAATAGATATGAAGGGTAATATATGTATGTATGTGGATAAATGAATAACGACCGCTTAAAATCGATCTCAAATTTGTATTTTTTCTCTGTAGAAATTTTAGGTCTATGTTATGTAGTTTGACTATTGTCAATTAAATCTAATGCTTTGTATTGCATGCGCCCCACGCATTTCATTTTCAATCTCATAAATTGTCTCTAATGACTTTTGCTAAAATTTCAAAATCAAAAGTTATCAAAACAAACTCTATGGGACCGAGAATTATTATTTTCTACTTTTTAGTCCATTTATAAAAGCGTTGTATATTAAAAAGATGGATGAAGATTGAGCCAAGAGCTTGTGTGAGCAAATCCAATTTTTGGCAACAAATTTTCGTCGTCTCAGAAAACGGATGTCGAATGTTACAAAACACGGTTTTGAGAAAATTGACTTTGAAGTTTAAGGTCGAATTATTCGGAAACTGTACGGTAGATTTTTGTAATTTTAGAAGGAGATGTAGTTGGTGTTATTAGTTTTGGCTTTCCATATTCTTACATTTGTCGTAAGTAGCGTTTACTCACCACTTTGTTTTGTCCATAGAACATACGACAATACTGAAGTATCTATTTCAACGACGATGGTATTATTTGATGAAAAAACCAGACATATTTATTAAATAATGGTTACTTATTAGAAATAACATAACAAAAACATATTCATGTATTTAATATAAAAAAAAATCTGTACTTCTCTTATGCTGTAAATATGTTACGAACATACATTTTCTTTATATAAAAACAAAAAAGAATACTTAAATTCAGTCTTTTGTACATTTTTATTTCTTTCATTTCATTGGAAGCTCAGTGCAAGCTAAAATTTAAAAATTTTAAATTTTAAAATTAGTTAGTTTAATTTCCAATTTTAATTGTGTCGTTATAGTAGAGGACCATCGAATTGTCGTAAGTTCAAAGTTTAGCGATATATACGACAAATGTTGTATGATTAAAATAAAATAATGTAAAAAACTATTTTTTAAAAACAATCTTTTTTTAACCTGTACAATCAAAGGAATAAAACGAAGTAGTGTAACAAAAGATTTTTTAGCAAGAAAATTTTGTTAAAACTGCACTAAATTGAATAAAATAAAATAAGTTAAGGTCTCGTTAAAGTTACTAAA
>NW_023459858.1:22064-47130 GCF_013731165.1 Rhagoletis pomonella | reverse complement strand
CGCACTGTTTTCAATAATTATCAACAGAAAACTTACAGTGAAAATTACAAATATCGGGTCACTATAACCTATAGCTCCAATACAACTGATTGTTCAGATATAAAATTTTTCATTATAACTCCTGCATTTTTATAGCTAGGATCATGAAATTCCGCACTGTTTTCAATAATTATCAACAGAAAACTTGCAGTGAAAATTAAAAAGATCGGGTAACTATAACCTATAGCTCCCATACAACTGATTGTTCAGATATGAGATTTTTCGTTATAATTCATCCATTTATGTAGCTAGGACCATGAAATTTCGCGCTGTTTTCACTCAATATCAACAGAAGACTTACAGTGAAAATAACAAAGGTCGGGTCACTATAACCTGCAGACCCCATACAACTGATTGTTCAGATATGAGGTCTTTTATCATAACTAGGAACATGAAATTTCGCACCATTTTCACTCATTATTAACAGAATACTTACAGAGAAAATAACAAGGATCGGATGATTACAACACATATCTTCCATACATCTGATTGTTCAGATATGGGATTTTACTGTAAAACTTCTTCATTTGAACAGCTAAAACCGATAAATTTCGTAAGATATTTTATAAATAATAATACAAAGTCTACTGAGAAAATCATCAAAATCTATGCTGTATAAGTTTTATCTCCTATAGCACTGATTGTTCAGATACCAGTTTTTGCCATATATCTCCTTTATGTAGGAAACTAAACCCAATAAATTGTGTTACCGGTTTACATACCGATCACATAGCGGTGAAAATCACTTAGATTGGTGTCATATAAAGTATATCTTCCATACCTCTGATTGTTTAGATGTGATTTTTTATATAAGTATGTAACTCCTCTATCGATGTATGCAGATGTATTCAAAAGCAGTAATCTGTCAAAGTAAAATTTGCAGATGTTCATGAAAGGTATGAAGCCTTCGGCATAGCCGAAGACAGCGCTGCTCTTACTTGTTTTAAAACTCCCTTAATTTTTTTTAGTAGTATATTTGAGGTCACAAAAATTCCTTCCTGAGGAATAAAGCTTCCATCTTCCTTCCCACTATTATCAATTCAAGTGCTCTGAGTTTTCGAAATTGGATCGCTCTTAAAAAATATAACACCTCAGAGCGAGAGCGTATTTTATTGGTTATACAAACTCTGTTTTAAGAAGGTCAGCGACTGTTACTTGTAAAAATTTGCATACTCATTCTTTAAGTGTAATCTTCACATTTTTTTGGCGAGTTTTGGGAATATGGTAGAAATGTATCAGCAGGGAAGCCAGCAGAATGTTTAAAGTGGTCAAAGAGAAGAAAAAAAGTTTTGGAACCTCTGCTTCATAACAAAAATCAAAAAGAAATTTAATTTTGTAAAAACATTTAAACTCTAGTAGTTCTGTAAGATCCTGTGCAGTTCCACCTCTGCTTGGCCTTCGAGTAATAAATTTCGGTAATTTTTGTGTTCATTTCCCTGAACGAGGTGCCCATGTCCACCGCGTGGGAAACATTCAGTGCGTAGCCGCTCCTTGCTAGTTCGTCCGCTGCGTCGTTTCCGTAAATGTTCCTATGTCCCGGGACCCATGTTAGGGTAATTTCGTATTGATCAGAAATATACGCCTGCTCTCTCCGACATTCATCCACTATTTGAGATCTAACAGAGGTTGAAGGCAGTGCCGCTTGGCTATCCGAGAGGATTTTCACTTGCGTTCTCGCGGGCACATTCTCTTTGTTGTACCTTACTGCTTCCTTAATAGCAAACGGTTTGGCCTGGAAACGAATGCGTATAACTGTAGGTTGTACTGCTCAATGAAAACCCCTGCACCCACTCCGCCTTCCATCTTTGACCCGTCCTTGAAGAGAGTTAAGCCCTGCTAGAACTCGACTTTTTTTTTTGATTCCAGTCACTGCGGCTTGGGGAATTTCGGAATTAGATTTTAATATTTCTTTTTCAACCTACGTCACGTTTTACGATACCTCCAAGCAAATAGACCCATTTACTATCCGCTTTTACAATACTTAAAAAAAAAATCACACAATCTGAAGAGTGAAATGTATGAGGCTTCCGTTCCTTTTGTTTCCACTGTTGCATTGTCATTGAAGAGAAGCAGCATGAAAACAATTATTTCAGATTTTTTCACAAAGCATTCATCAACAGTTGGACTAAAAAGGACGTAGAAGGAAAAGAAAAATGATAAAAACGGAAATAACTTTGGAAAGGGCAAATAGGCAATCGGACACAGACCATATCTAACATCATCTAGAGAATTTAAAGAGGTTATGCGTATTTATGTATGTGTGTGTGTGTAATTGTGCGTGCAGTTTTGTATGTACTTTGTGGACTGATATGTTGAAAAAAAAAAAATAAAGTAACAATTGTAAACGACTTCCTGAATGGATGCATGCTGGGAAAATTGATTACACGTTTCGATCTAAGAATTTTTTAATGGAGTGTTTGCATTCTTCGAAATTCGGAAAGTACTTGAGTAACTGTGCATAGGGAAATTTAATTACGTAGTAATTAAGTAAGTTTTGTCCTTAGATTTACCCCAAGAAAAAGAAATAAAAAATACTACAAACATTATGCATGCTCGTTATTTTACGAATACGAAATATTCTCGAATTCACTGCTTAATGAATAAATTTGTTACAACATAGCGTTTTGGAGAAGCAAAGTGAAAGCATACTATACATTTTTTCGACATTTTTTTTCAAAATTATCTTTTTGATGCAGAAATATTCCTAGAGCACCTATGGCGGTTAGGGCTCGATATTACTTCATGTTAATAAATTTTTTGCATTCGCTTCACTGAAATTCTATCAAATAGAGATACGCCTGAGCTATGCAGCTCAGAAGCCATTTTGCAATCACGACAGCCACACACTCCCACTCACATATGTACATCCATATGTATTTACATATTTGAATATAGATACATACACACATACTCGCTGCTGTATTCACCAAATGAAAATCATTCAAAGCAGCAACTGAAACACATGTGAATACTGAAATATACATTTACATACAGACATCGGCGTAGCCAGAATGAAATTTAGGGGGGGGAGGGGACTCGACCCTATTAAGCTGGCATTTCAGGGTACTATTCTATATATATATAAGGAAAATTTGAAAGTTAGGGGGGGCTCGAGCCCCCCCTGCCGCTACCTGGCTACGCCCATGCATACAGACATACAATACAGACGTATGTACATATGCATTAATCAGAGTTGTGAAAAATGCATAAGTTTTTTAATGCATAGCGTTTTAATATTAATGTAAGAAATTAATGCATTAATTTTTGAAATTTAATATAAATTAAAATTTAAATGCATTAATCCCGAAGAAACAATGCTAATGAATTTTTTTTGCATTAACATTAAAATTTTAAATTAATGCTATTGCAATAATTTGTTGCTCAAAAGTATAACAAGCATTAAAAACCCATTAACTAATTTTATTTTGAGGAAAAATTTCTTTGTTGATGTTGAGGATAGAATTTTGGGGTCAAAAAAACATAGTGACGGAAGTTAAGGTTGGTTTTCACTATGACAAATTCAATGGCATTGGCCGTCAACTAGGTTAAAACGCATTGTCGAATGGAACTAAAAGACGGCTTTTTGATTGATTTAGATCAGAATAGGTTGTCAGTCGCGGACATGTGTTGCTAAGTTGGCCATCTGTCCGTTTTTGGCTCATAATACAATCGGTATGCGTCAGAAATCAATATAAAAATCAACAAAACACACTGAGTTGAACGCACATTGCTTTTATTTCGATAAAACATCTAACAATGTTTACAAGAATCTTTTTTCAAATAAACATAATAGAATGAAGCTGAAAAAACTATTAGTAATTATTGGAAGTCCTTCCAAAAGAGGTTATTTATATTTCACTAGAATATAAATTTAAAGGTTTTTGTTAATGCAAACGAAACAAATTATGAAAAATTTTAAAGCATTACAATTTTTTCATTAGCATTAGTATGGAGAATTCAATGATAACAATTTTCATTAGCATTATATTTTTCAGAATTAATGTTTTGAAATTTTTATTTGCATTGAATTAAATTTGCATTAAATTTAAAATTAATGTTTTCACATTTTGCATTTACATTTGTGCTATAAATAAGTACCATAAATGCATTAAAAAATGAAAGCATTTTTCACAACTCTGGCATTAATGCACACCATGCAGGAAAAATATCTCCACACTATGATGCAAAATTATGTACATACACACACTTCTTGCCCTAAACGAAAAAAAAATATGAAAATAACCAAATACCAAAGCAAAAAAAACATCAATTCCCCCAACGCACAAATAAGGAAAAACTCCGAAAAAAGTCGAGCTAACAGTGAAAAAGCGATTTAATTGCAAGCATACCGGCGGCAAGCATACCGATCGTTAAGCCGGATGGGTATAGAAAATTCTATATATATACACACATACAGCAACTAACCGATATAGTTGCTGTGAAAAAGTTCAATAAAAGCTGCTGCTAAAATTCATATTAGTGGCATTCCTGAAACGTCGCAAAGTTGTTGCAAAATTTGCCACCTAGCGACACAGCTGATTACTTTTGTATGGAAACTCTCCAGCGACAAAATTGCGATATTGCCATAATATTTGAACTGGCAAGCATTGCAAACTCAAAGGCGCGAGACACATGATATTTTATTGTCTTCGAATACTTCAAGAAAAAGAATATTAGTTAAGTTCGAAATATAATTATAAAAACTTATCTTTCCCATTTACGAGCGGCATTTTAAAAAACAATTTTACATTTGTAATCCGGAGTTGCCTTAAGTCGTTCACACAACTTTGTTTGCAACGTTGCCTTTTCGCCAAAAATACCACTGTGCGACGTTTTATGAATCGTACTATTATTGCACAGGGCTTTTGTTTTCTCTACCTTTTTTCGGAGATTTTTATTCACATGTATGTATGCCTTCAAACATAGTCGAATACTTACATGTATACAAAGAGCCATACAAAATGCGTGCGATTGAAACACTGGCCACTAGTGAGCCGAATGCCTCAAAATCAACGAAAAAATGGATGTATGAACACACAAACACGTCCATAAATACATATTTACATACATACATAAGTATCTGCATATATAAGTACACTAGGGCTTGTCAATTGACTATGTGCGTATAGCATAGGGTGATTCCACTTGTAATTCTTGGCAAACTTGCCGAAGAAACCATGGCTCTAAAATTAATTAAAAGTTTGCAAAATTGCGGTAATAGGTTTTGAAGAAAATGTGAAAATTTTCACTGTTGCGCCCTCTGGTGGAAATTTAAGGAAAAAGGTAAGTGTAGAAATGGATTCCTTATGGCAAACTCCAAATTGATTTCAGACCCATCGTTTCTTTGGCAAATTTTCTTAGAATTACACGTGGAATCCGTCTGTGCTATACGCTCATAGTCCAAAAAAAAATCTCCCATACAAATTGACCTGCCGTAATGTACATATATCTATTGTACATCACAGCGCCTCTGGGATAGTGTGAAAAAAATGGTTCAGCATATTCGTTTGCTGGGTTGATTAAAAGCAACCTTAAAATTCATGTTTTTCGACAGATGAAGCACAACAAAAAAAGGTTTGTGTGCGCCCAACACTCACCAAGCTTTGACGTGAAATTTGAGGCTTATGAATTTTTAAAGAATTGAATTAAAATATGTATGTACATACATAGAGTGCCAAACAGAAGTATTGGCACATTGAATTTTTCGCAATATATGCAAAATTTTTTATTCTAATTTTTTTTCGATAATTTTTTATAAAAATATTGTTCATTCTATACCAGAAAACATAATAATAAAATCTTTAAACTTTGTGCAAAACTCCGGAAATTTCATCAAATTTGCACACTAATTTGTAACTTTTTATTCAGATTTTTTAGAAAAATTCTAGGTATGCAGTTTTATAGCCCATTCAAATTTAGTATAACAAAGTGCAAGTCGCAAATCGCGTTGATTTTTGGTAATTCTTTCACGCAGGTTCTTCCATACAAAGTATGTATATTCGACCATTATTTTTTGTATGGAGAAAATGAGCGACACCTTCCACTAAAAAAATTGCCAAAAATCAACGCGATTTTATAGCAACTTTAAACTTGCATTTTGCCATACTAAAATTGAATGGACTATAAAATTGCATCCTGAGAGTTTTTCTAAAAAATCTGAATAAAAAATTGCAAATTAGTGTGCAAGTTTAATGAATTTTCCTGAGTTTTGCACAAAGTTTAGAGATTTTATTCTTATGTTTTTTGGTGCAAAATGAACTATATTTTTATAAAAAATTATCGAAAATAAATTAGAGTAAAATACTTTGCATATTTTGCGGAACATTCACTGTGCCAATACTTTTGTTCGTCACTGTATGTAAGTTTCAGTTTTTCATATTCGAATTCATATTTAAATTTGTACTCAAATTCGTATTAATAATTGTGTTTATTTGTACTCGAACCCTTTTTCGTTCATGGAAAGAAATTCCGTTTTGCCATCTTGTACTGTCTGCTTTTGTTAGATATAGAAAAAGTACTGCACCCGGATGGCGCGAAAGCGCCAAAAGTGAATTAAACTTAAAAAAAAGGCAACAGGCCTCGACCCTATTAAGCTGGCATTTCAGGGTACTATTTTATATATATATAAGAAAAATTTTAAAGTTAGGGGGGGGGAGGGCGATCTCGAGAACCCCCCTGCCCCTACCTGGCTACGCCCATGGGCTCACTTGTAAAATTAGGGTAAGTGTAGAGCCAGTGCTGGTAATAGTAATACTTTCATCAATAATTGATAATATTTGAACAATCGTGATCGTGATCCCTAGTGCACATCAGCGTGGGCCGAAAATCCGCTTCTTTAGAATTTTGATTGGTAATAGCAAAAATAGGGTTCATAATGCTCTAAAAACAATCTGTGTGAAGGATGACAATTTTTGGTCAATGTCTTAGGCTCCCCAAGTCCATCAAAACTCAAGCAATTTTTTTCTTACCTTACTTCGATTCTCTAAAAAAAGGTCCACATAGGTACCCAATTATGTAGGACTAATACTTTCGAAGATACTTGCAATTTTAATAAAAAATATTTTTTAATTCATGTATTTATTACTTATATAAATATTACTTTTCGAATAGGTGGAAACCATAAAGCAAAATATTTACACACCAAACTTTCCTTAAACCCTTTTTGTTCGACACTCATATTTCAATATGATGGCAGCCCTCGTTCACAATATTTTTAAAGTAAAATCTCTTTAAATTTCTTTCGTCTGACATCAGGACACACATTTCAATTAACTGATGAATAAAATTGAATTTGATTTTTAAACAGGTGCAACTCTCCTGAATACAGTTCAGAAGTAAGTACCTTTTAAACTTATTTTAATTGATACATATCTTTCATTAAATAATTTGAATTTAACCTGCTCAACAGGTGGAATCCTTTTTTCAAGCACCTCGTACTGTCGAAGGTACAAGAAACGGCGGTAATCTGTGTCGCTGGTTCCTTTCGGGGGCAGGGGTTTTCGAGATCTCTGTGGTATCACAAAAGACCCATTTACAGGCAAAAGTGTGCTGGCAAGCTGAATAAAAGCCGCGTGAACCTAACTTATACAGAAGCGCATAGAAATGCACACGTTCACAAGAATACCTACGTATATGTATGTATGTATGTATTTTCATTTGTGCTTACCAATTAATGTATATGCGAGTATGGCCCTGATAAAGGATTTAAGGCCATGTGGCCTGACCGGATACTTGCCGCGTTTTTCAGTGACAATCACTTTTTTCATTTTCCTTTTAGCTTTACTGTTTTCCCATTTTCTACATTTCTATTCTATTTGCATTCTTCATTTCGAGTTTGATGGATCGTGAAAGCTTTTTGGCGGACGAAACACGCTTTGAATGGTCATCACTGGAAAAAAAGTTTGGGAAGAAAGCCAAATAACCGTAGTACATATATGTGCATGTGCATATTCACTAAACATATACATTTTGATGAAAATATGTAAATGTATGCATTTGTACTCGCACATATGTAAAGGTCGGTCAACAATAGGGGTATTCTCGCAGTCTTGCATGTAGCACGGATTGTATGAAATGTAAAAATACTATTCGAAATTTGCAGGAGTACGAGAGCCCTTCCATTTCAAAATGATAGCTTGCAATTCCAACTACAAAACCACTAGCACATGGTCGTATTTATCTTGCTATGCTTTTTTGCAAAATATATACATGGGTTTCGACGTTGCATATTTTGCAGCGATAGGAAATGTTCTTTGCCATGTATTTTGTCGTTGTGTGTTAGCAAGTTATGCAGTCCGTGCTACGTATAACGGCTTTTTAGGATTTCGAGAATACCCTTAATGTTGTTGGAATGCAAATCCTATCAACAATGCAATGCAATGTGAATTGCTGTACGGTATTTTTCGAAATATTGACATACAAACACCCATCACCGCAAATGGGAAAAGACAAAAAATGTTCCACTAAGCCTAATCCCATTTCAATAGATTTTACAAATCGAATTTTTCATTGCATAGAAATGTGTATGCTTTTATTGCATTTGTTTTTTCCGTGTGGTTGCCGGAGCTTTAGCATGGCATATATTTGTGATTTATTTGATATAAATACCGATGTATACTAGTATTATTTTATTTGCAATACAAGAACTGTACAAGGTTTTTAAAAATCTGTGGTCTGAAAAATGAAACGAAATATGTATGTACTATGTGTATGAGGATACACATGTTTAAATGTACATACGTACGTTGTTTTGAAGCTGCTAATCTTTACGGGAAGCCTAGATTAGTCTCGGTTTAGAGAACGTTATTGAAAACTTTTTACTTTTAATTGAAGGTATATTTGCCCAACGCGAATGCCATCAATGAGCATCAGAAACCGGGATTATTTCGGGTATAAGTATAAATAATTGCAATATCTCAGAGACCTTTAAATGCACAATATGAAGAGGCCCCATAGATCAAGTTCTGAGGGTCAATTCCCGTTCTGCGTTATCGTGAAATGATACAAATAACACCTTTACACCGCATTTATTTCGGTGTTAATTTTATACTTTTCACTCCACTTCACGATAACGCAGAACGGGAATTGACCCTCTGTAATATCTACCAAGGTGATTAAAACACCCAAAACACTTCAGTTGGTTTGTTTGAATATCTGGAAATCGAAATACATTTGAAATATTGAATCTTTTTTTCATCCCGACACTTTTTGCAGAGAGAACTTTTGAGCTCACACAATCGTTGTGGCATTGGTGCCTCTAGAAACCTAGCCTAGCTTGAGTAGCTCATCACTTTATCTCCTGTTCGTCGTCGGTAACAAAGACCACACAGTCATCATACTCCTACGCTACTGAAAACACCAACAACCACAAAAAAATTCAGTCATCTTGTTTGATCCTGTTCTGCGTTTCCCAGGCTTAATTAATCATTCCATCAGCTATTCCGTTCTTTTTAGTATTAACATGTCCAGGAAATCTGAAAATACTTAAAAAGTCTAACTATCAAATACTTTGGACCTGAATATAGCTGCTGTATCGAGTTACTTTCGGATTTATTTTTAAAGTTGACGAAAACGTTCTCTTCGTTGTTTTTTGGCTACATTAGCGTAGACACCCAGCAGTATCTATCTTTCTAACTGCTAAGGAGTGCCTCCAGCCTTAGTTTACGAGTATGAAGTTTAGTAATACGGAGGGCGCCCTGCTACAGATTCTGCATGGCTGGTTACAAGTGAGAAATCACATAGTAATTGCTCTGAATTTACAAGGATAATAAAAAGTCCTTCTAGCTAGGCAATAGAATATGGAATATGGTTGGATATGTGCCCACTGGTAAAATTTTCTGAAATATAGGTCCAAATAGGGACAGGAGCACTTGTCTTCAAGTTGGGATTCATCAGAGTGCCTGACCTGGCATAAGTCGCTGATTATTGCTATTACTGAAGCATACGCGTTCCTTTCAGGAACTATAAACTTTTAGGGCTTAATAAAGGATAACTTCGGTAGCCCCTTGAAGAATGTTCAATCTCTGCAGCAACTTCATTGAAATTGATTTGCATTGCATTACAAAGATGTGTGAGAGGAAGTCGGGAGCTATGTTTTCTTTCTCCTTCGCGTGGCATATGTTGGTCGTCAACTGACTGATATTACGTAAGTAACGGAAATGTCGTAGATGTACCTTATACAACTTTTGTTAAAAGCAAACGTGACCTTCTTGCCAGGATACATTGTAAGTAGATGTCCTCGAGCCGATTACGCTGGGATGTTGAAAGATTTCGAAACTCACGCTGTGTGTTGGTTGTAGATTAAGATTAGTCAGGATGGGCCTCAGCAATTTTCCTTCAATGCTATAGATTCGTGGTAGAATACTAAACACTTTCAAATAATTTACACAATTCTACATATACATATACACATGTGTGTGTAAGCATGACAAACGTCACAGAATTTTGTGGTACCATATCTTGTATTCTTCTACCTTCTATTAGCCCACCTGCTGTTGATAATTGCTCAGCTCACCTTGCCAACCTCGAAATACGGAAATCATAGGCGAGACTTTACGATCTGAACTGTTTCAGTTAATCCCATAATAGAACGTTTCATTTCCTGGAATACCACCGTGTCCAGGAATGCAGTAAAGATTAATTGCGTGTTGTCGAAGAGCTTGCCTCGACCGTTTTAACGTATATTGTCTTAAAAACGGCTAGAGGAGTTGAGCACAAGGTTGCTAACGACGCGTATATTTAGACATGCTTTTCGTTGCACCTTTTGCTGGTTCACTAAATTGCATTTGGTGTCAACTGATTACTTCAATGTTAACGTGAGATTGATAAGTCTAACTAGCGCTATGTATACCCACTATATTAGTTGAGGCCGTATCCCTCAGTGTTTTACAACAGTAAAGAGCGCCTTTTAGCATTCCCATTCTTGCGATTTCCAAGGAGCCATTGACGCCTCTTGCACTACACATATTGTCGGTCCAAAGAATGATCAGTGGATCTAGCCTTACAGCAAACATGGCGGAGTCTTCTTAAACCAACAAAGGCTCTCATCGAAATTTTTGTAGTAGAACACTTATTAAATACTCGCAACCAGGGTTGGCACCTCACGAAACCGATTGCGTAGTAAAAGACCAGAAAAATCGTAGTAAAAAATAAAAAAATCGTGGCAAAAGATAAAAATTAGTTATTATTTTAAAATCGTATGCATATTTAATATTTCAAAACAAAACATTACAATTAAATTTCACTAAAATTATATGTTGTGTTATACTTGTTTCTTTTACAGTGGCGTTTGCCAAATACCGAACTTATAGAACTAAACACTTTTTGGAACGTAACTCATCACTTTCGCCATAACAGGTGAAAATTTACATTATTTGAGAGTATCGATAGTTCGATTTCTACGGAATATTACTTCTGTTGTGCCGCTTTTTATCTGTGGCAACGAATCCATCGTGGAAGTAGTGCGACACGCAGTCATTGTTACCTCTTTGTGCAACTTCGTACCCCTCTCGCACATTGAATGTCTCTGTCTGTTGTTCGAAAATTTGTCGGGTGGTGCCCATTTATAATGCAGATATTTTTGGTCACACATTTTTGAAGTTATTTACAAACAGTTGCTGCCTATAAGTTGAATTAAATATAACAAGCGTAGTAAAAGTAGGATAAAGCGTAATGAGGTATCAAATTTTAAAGTTTTTGAAAAATCGTAGCAAATTTACTACGATCGTAGCAAAGTGCCAACGTTGCTCGCAACCACCTTGGGCATGCTTTTTTCAACCGGTCTACCTAAGCTCGATAAGCCTTGCTGGAGTTTTCTGAAACAAGGCAGTGCATGGTATGTACTGGGGGGGTCGAAACTATTTGCCATCCTACTTTCTTTAGAAACAAAGACAACTCTTACCTCCCTCTAAGACTTCGTTATATACATATGCACGTATGTAAGTATTTAGCTAAGGAGTAGACTAGCCCCATAAATTGTGGTTAGCAGGGGTGGTTGAACAGATCTAACAGTCCAAGCCACCTTACGCCCAGTGAAAACATACTTAACTATATATACATAGATCGTTTTGTTTCCTAAGCAAAACATCATAATTTGGAATATTTTTTTATTTTCATATTGCCAGGTTTTTTCGTAAGTCGCGCCAATAGTGGTTTGAAAGAATGTACCTCTACGTATGTATGTATAAATATGTTTGTATGTATTTTTATTAATGCAGTGATTGTGAGTATGCTGTGTTCAGGTATAGTTAGTACATATTCCCAGTATGTACATATGTAAGTAAATATGTTGTACGTATGATGGCGTCACTGCACTGCAATGCGCATCATAACCACCAACTGATGGAATTAAAAAATCACAATTACGCTTAAATTTCATATTCCATGATTTCAAGGATGTAACTATGCGAACTTACGTACATATGTACATTAGGGTTGTCCAGAAACTGCTCTTACCACCTAGGATTATCCTATATCGAAACAATATACGCGTGTTTTTTTTTTATTTCGAAATTAAAAATATTCAGAGGTATTATTATTTGAAGTCTCTTAAAACAACACGGAGTTTTCGATCGAAAAATATTGATTTTCAAGAATTCCATAAAATTTCTACGAAAAATGTTTTTTTTTCTCATATAAAATACATCGAAAACTTTGAGTGACCTCTAAATATTTATTTTTAATTTAAAAATAAAAAAGCGTGGGTGGATGATTATGGCATAGAACAATTCTACGGTGTTAAAGCACTAAAATTTCAACTTACTTTTTTTGACCATCCTAATGTGCATATATAGGTATATACATACATATCTCAGATGTGTTTACGGAAACGTTGATGCTCGGTATGCAAAGGACCTCAGCTCAACTCCCAACTTCTCGCATAGCGGCACATAAGAAATTTGTCCGAAATGAAAACAAATGTGCGGTCTCTGCGGATATTTTCTCGTTTGCCAGAGATGTCGAAATGAGATGAGGGCAGCAACGACAACACCAAGAGGGCCTCAACCAGCGATGCCAACTTTGTTGCTTCGGCCGTCTATCAGCAAGAACAAGCAAAAACAATGAGATGCTGCAACGCAAACAGCCGGTCAACAGTAAAAACGAAAACAACTGATAGAAACCATGGTGGCCGGTAAATTGTTGTTTTAGTTGTGCACTTCGAGTTAAGCCCCCAGCATTTCATTTGCATACGAATTCCACATGGTTGACGCCTAGCTGGCTGTTTTGGGGGCAGGACTATTATGGCACCGTTCGCTATTGAGCACATGTAGCGCCTACATAAATTCTACATACATTCATATGAATTTATGGCCATATATCGATTTTTGTGAAACTGCATGCGAAGAGTGGACAGCAACAACAAATATTGAAATATCGGACGCTGAAGTGTTTTGCATGTGCAGATGATGCATATCGCCGTTTAAAGTACAAAAGCGCGTATCTAGAAAATGCAAAACCCCGTATGTGAGGTTGCCAAAATTTTATAGGACAAAGTAAAACTTGTCTTATTTAAAACGGTGCTCTCTTGTATCTATAATTATCTCTTCTTCTTACAAATAAGTATCGATATTTTAGTATGAATCGATAAGAGCTTGATGCCAGGAGCTTCCGGTTAGAAAATATCTTTTTTGGCGCAAATGTCAGTTACGAGGTTTTGCACTATTTACTATAAACAAAATCATTATCATCCTCCGTTAGCAAATGAGTTAAATTATGGTTGAATTCGCAGTTCAAACGCATGGCGAGCTTTACACTGAGAAAGTTCGCAATGCGCTCAAAGATGCTGGTAAAGTGCAAATTGGTGCAGCTGAGGGCCGAGTTACTGTGGAGGCAAAAAAGCGTTGGTGCATTTTAAAGGAAAAAATCGATTGCCTGGGTCGAAAAGCCATGTTAGTCGGCTTTGGTGGACAGCCTGCTGTGGCGATTATAAATGCAACTGGCAGCGATATAGATCGCACCCCAATACAGGGCATATTACGTTTTAGTGCGCTGACCAAGGATCATCCCGGCGTAGTGGTAGACGGTGTTGTGGATGGCCTAACGCCGGGCTTACACGACTGCATGTACATACACGAGGCAGGGGATATATCCAGCGGTTGCGAATCGCTCGGCGAGCCCTATAATCCACGCGGTTTACCTCATGGTGGACCAGATGATACACCTGATGCGCGACATGCTGTAGATTTGGGTAATATACGCGCCGATGATAGAGGCCGAGCAACATTTCGTTTTGTAGAGCCAGTATTGGCAGTGTGTGTGGGATATCATAGGGCATTCGGTGGCTATAACAGCTAACGCAGACGATTTGGGTAGAGGTGGTAATTCGAAGAGTCGTATAGATGGTAACCCAGATGCACGCATTGCCTGTGGTATAATTGTACGTTCAGCGGGAATTTTGGAGAATCTAAAAAGAAAAAATATGCGCATGTGACGGCGTAACACTATGGGATGAACGAAATAAGCCGATAGCTGGTGGTGATCGAGGGCAGAAGTTGTAATGGGGTTACTGTTACCGTATTAATCATAATTTCTAGCATAAGAATTACGCCAGGCGTTTGGATTTGTAATTATACTAATAAACTGCGGCGATTTGTAGGTCATAAAGAGTAAATAAAAGAAAATTTCTGCCCGAAATCATGTCAGATGATTTTCATATGGACCTCATGTTATTTTGTTTTCAGGCACCTACTCTAGCTCATGCTAACTAATGAATTATGAACCGTTAGAAGCAGAAAATTTTTTTTTGTTGGTTCTTTGCTATACTTGACAGGTATTGTAATAGACTGGACGATGTTGGACGAGTCAAATGAAGTACGCGAATCATTTCTTCTCCACCTTTGGTTTGTCTTTTCTCCGTTCATAGATAGACTAACCGCAATTTTGGACCATATGCATGTAGAATTCGACATCCCCTAGAACAAAATCATGACTAAACAGGAGCTATACATTTTACTATCTTTCAATAGTAGTTGTCTCCAGGGAGATGTAATATCCAAACGAGATGTGGTTTGGTGGAGTAAGAAGCTTGAGCAAATGAGATGCAAGGCCAGAAGACTATTAAATAGGGCAAAGACTTCTGGTGATAGGAATCCGTATAATTTTGCGCTTATCTCCTATACAAAGGACTTGATGAAATCCAAACGCGCTAGCTGGCGAAACCATTGTGGGCAATAAAGAGCCTATCAGCGGTAGTATGCCTACAAAAAGCCCGAACAATGAATTACAGGATCACAGCTGGAACTCAAGAGAGTCTAGATAGGGGCTAAACTCAGCATGCGGGTGAGACCAGCAAACTTTTACTGGACAATCACTGCAACATCGACCTCCGGAAGAGAACAAAGCTCACCACTGTAGAACGGGTGCAATGGAGCTCTATCAATATTTAGCCCATACAAATCGCCTGAACTGGAGGAAATTTATCCATGAGTCCTTAAGTATGGATTTAGATACATATCTCCGGTACTATCTCAAGCCTATAGAGTCTAGCTCTTACTGGGTTCAATTCTCACCAGATGGTATGGGGTTTGGGTCATATTTTTACCAAAAGTGGGTAAGTCGGAACAATAACCTTCATTTTATTGACCAATTAGCCTCAGTTCCTCTCTCCTTAAAGGTATGAAGAAAATACTGGATCAGTATGAGTGACATTTTCCAGGTTAAACTTTGAATTTCTGTCATTGGCAAACTTTCTAGAAAAACGGTATACAGATGCGTAATCTACGGCCCAAATTAAGTTTACGTGTCTCTGCATTTTTTGTGTCATTTTAGCGTCCCTATAGCATTATGGGAATGGTTTATTCACATGGAATTTGCGATAAAGCTGAATAAAGCCAAATAAATTATGCAGAACTTAGTTTATTTCAGACCAGTTACTGCCTAAATGACCACACTCTCATGATGAGAGTATACAAAAATAACAGAGAGCAAGCCCACTGGGAAAATAGGTAAGCACCTTGCGAGGTAAGCCATGTTTTCTTTCAGTTTTTAGTACCAAAATTGTCATCATGGCCAATGTCATCTACTAGTAAAGGGCAAAATGAACACCTCCAAAGACACATTACGTTGTCAGTTGCAAAATAACGTGCAGCCGAAGTTATTTCCAAGCACCGAACTACTCCGAGCGACTGCTCTGCATTACTAGTAACTTACTTTGTAAAGCGGCTCAGAAGTATGTCTGATACCAAATGTACATTCTAAATTCCTACTTACATAAGGCGGCCATGCCTTTGTAAAAGTAAGGGACGTTCGGCAGGGAAATGGTAATGACTGCCAGGTGAAGAGTAAGTTGCTAATAAGGTATTATTACGTGCTCCTAATTCCCACTGGGAGATTATTCCATGGGTTTACCACTACTTATTACACTGGTTTACAGCCAAAATGTTCTATGGATACCAGTATCTAATTTCTATGTAAAATTGCTTAGTGATTCCGAAAATCGAGATAATATTTTTTCTATGAATAAATTGTCGAGATATTTCCAACCGAACCCAATGAATAATCGTAATACAGGATACGGCAAATGAAATCTAATAAAATCCTCTTTAAACCGCATGATTCAATAATGAATGGTTTTGTATGAAAAATATCCCTCACTCTAATTTTACGACACTGCCACCCTACTCCTAAAATGAAAAACGGTGATATTTATTTTCCACATTTCTTTGTAAATTTTAGGAAAATTTTAAAATTTTTAATAGTAAAAATTTTATCCTTTAAGTCCAGTATGCAGCTTTCAAGAAAAGCGAAACGTCCATATAGAGTGACGTACAAGACCTGATAGATTCTGATAAATTAATCAATAATTTCCGACACCACTTGCTTTCGATGCAAACACTCTACCTACACAGGTGTACGTGGCGTATGAGTAACACCCTTTTCTGCTCATATTTCATACAAAAGATCTTTGCGCACTTTAATTTGACCAATAACTATTTTCTTATTTATCTAAAGATTTTCTTCATTAGTAACATCGATTTTTTTTCTAAAGGAACATGTTTTAACACAAGAGCAAAATATTTATACAGAAAATTTTATTTTTTTACTTTTTTCCCTGTTAAAATTTGAATTTTTTGCATTTTTCCATAAAAAAAAAAAACAAAAAATGTGGAATGATTAATTAATATCTCAGAAACTATCTAGGCCATGGAAAAATGATATATATATGCAGTTTATGGAGAATTTAATTTTCTTTCACATGCCGTATCTCGTATCATGACTATCTAATCGGTTCGTAACATATACGTGATTAAGTGGAATCACTCTTTTTTTAAGCTTAATAACGGTAAATTGCAAATATCTCGAAAACGTTTCCATAAAAATAAACATTAATTCGATTTTCGGCATCAGCGAGCGGATCTACATAAATAGAAATTGGACAGTGGCGTCTGGAGAACAAAAACCAAAATGAAATTTGTCATCCAGTGTTATTTATATGTTTGTGTACTTATGTACTTACATACTTCTACACATAAGTATATAAAATTCAACTAATTCTAAAAAATATTCTCAGAAATTTCTGCTGGTTTCTCAACGTTCTTGTAGTGCAAATATTTACTTCTACACATGCAATTTTATGTACGTTTAGACATATACGCCATACATACGACCCCACATACATTTATTTTTACAACTATCCGTATATACACACATACGTATATGTAGTTGCAATTTTGTTTGTTGTATCGCTTCTGATGACAGTAATAATTCAGTTGTCTGTTGAGTGTAAGCAAACTGACGTTGACGCATTGCCTCCGTTGTGTGTTTCCTTCAAAAGCAACGGCATTTCGATTACAAAAGGGTGCTGTACTTCTGTTTCAGAAAGTTGCGTAAAGTCGTTCACTGTTGTTGTTGCCCATTAAGTGCCGTGCTCTTAAATCTACCACCCACTCAATCATACATACTCGCACAAGCGCTTTCAAAGAAAAACTGAGTTGTTGCACATCCAGGATTCGTCGGTTGCATTTGTTGTGATATAGTTACATATACATATGTATGCAGAAATGAACACGCATAAACAAATATATACCAGAGTTGTTGCGAATATTCGCTCTCGCATTCGCAACCGTGCAGCTTCCGAATTAATTTGAACATTCGCATTCGCAATAATCAATGCGGGACGGTTTTTCAGTGCCAGTTTAAACTGAACAGCTGGCTGGCATTTGATTGGCTGATCTTAGTTTAAACCAGCCAGATCGGGCGTTTAAACTTAGTTTAAACCACGGCCGTGCACTGAAAAACTGGCCCTAAGTTCCGTGTTCCATTTAGTTAGTCTTTCAGCTCGAAAACAACAACTCACACCGTCGCTGATTTAGAAAAAGCCGAAAAAAAAACTGACATCGAAAAACGCTGATGACATAACAGGTTCTCCAAATTTTGAAACAACCATAACAATTGGTTCTCCAAATTGCAAAACAACGATGTTTAAACAACGTTCTTACCATGATGCTAGATTGTGAAGATGAAAGTCAGGAGGAAAAGTAACCCGGAGCAATTTTCAAAAAGCAATATTTGTACCGCAAGAAAAAAAAAGGAAAAAAAACTGAAAGTCCTCTCAACTGGTGCAGCGTCAATCGAAAAGAATTTACAATTTCGTCAAGTTTCCAGTTTTTCAAGTTTGTCGCCTGGAACGAGTAGTTATTTAGTGGCGCAGATTTGATTTACGACCCTTGAAGAAAGAGCCTGTAACCCGAAAAGGCAGCAAAATTACTCTTTATTAAATACAATGTTCCAATTTTTACATTCGAGTACTAAATAAAAAAAAAACATTGTATTTGTCAATTTTATTGTGGCTTATTAACATTTTTATTTTAATATTTTTATTGCGCTTTGTACCACGATTTTGTTTATTAGGGAAAAATTGAAAACGCAACAAAATCTAAGCGGTAGAAGTTATAGCAGCTATTTCGGAGATCACCACATCTCCTCATCAGACTTCTTTTTCAGGGTTCGATCCCTGCTGAAGTCTGGAAAAAATATGTCTGATGAGGAAATGCGGTGATCCTCGAAGTAGCTGCTATAACTTCTACAGCAATCGTGGTACAATGCTCAATAAAAATATAAAAACAAAAATAAAAACATTACTAAAAATCACTAACTTTTCTATATTTTATTTACCTAAATCATCTAATGTACTCATCTAAATTATTTCTTTGAAATACTTGACATCCGCAGCTGCGGATGTTAGCTTTTAAACATCCGCTTTCGCAACCGCGGATGTCTAAAATTCTACATTCGCAACATCCCTAGTATGTACATATACAAATGTATGTAAATTATCCCCTGAATATTGGTGCTCTTATTGAGGGCATGCCATCGTTGTACATAGTTGCATTCAATTGTATCTGTTTCTGCTACCATGGCGGCAAATGTCATTATTTGAGCATCGTTTGTTGTGCATTCGTATGATTCTTTTTGAGGTAGCAACGGTGTTGTCAAAACAATTTATCTCTTTTTTCTTGCTTTTCCATTTTTAAGCTTTCCAGTTCTAGTATAAATTATTAAATGACGACTGCTGAAAATGTCACTGATTCTATTCGACTGTAGGGTAGTCCTGCGTGGTTTCTAGTTCGACGACTATTATTCTGATCTGCTTAATAAACGAGCATGAATACGGTGTTGGATTATAGTGGGGAGATAGTGCTATCCTTCACCCCATTCAGGAATCCATGATAGGTTCATAGTGAATTTTAAATACTAGAAACCCATCCTATGTTTCCTAATTTAGTTTAGTAAGAAACGCCTTTTTCGTATTCATTTCGCACTTCCTTAAGTTATATCTACTGACCAAACCCATTAACCACTCATTCTGAAGGCATGGTTAGCTGGAAAATTGTGTTCAGTCGTTGATAATTTTAAAATAAGTTGTAGTTTTCAGATAACGTGACCTGGATACTTTGCATTCGTCTTATTGTAGCCACATTTTGTGCGCCTCTTAGAATGTATCTAAGTCACATTCATTTTTCACAGCTATTGGTACTTCAGTGATTGCACACCTTTCTTTTCAAGAGCGGCCTGTTTTTCCTTTTCCTCTATGCCCTTATGCCTTGGCATCCCATAGATATCATCGCATTTTGACTCAATGGATTTTGTGGCTGCGCGGCTATCGATATATCGAGGATTAATACTCATTATAATCTATCTGAAGTTTTCATGAAAATTATTTACTTTCTGATGGTAGAACCCACCTGAGACTTGTGAAAAGCAATATAAAAAGTCAGCATTAACCTCACTGACGAAGCTAATTGCTTTACATAGTTGCTGAAGTAGCTTCACTTATTTTTATATTCTTAGTTCCCAGAAGTAGACTACTACCTCCGGCTTGAAGACCCTTAAGCCGTCCATCCTCCGCAAATGAAACTGCCAAACTTTCCCCGAATTGAAGATTCGAATGATATAGTTTACGTTCCGCTTTAGTTGGCGGGAAAATGTACTAACTTGGTGCGTAAATTTTCTTATTCAACCCAGTCGGTCACTCTAGTACTCCGCCCTTTGTCCACATTTTGTGATAGTTAGTGATCTATTTACCCCTACCAGTTCAGCCCGTTAAGTTATTAAAAGCGCTCGTTGTGTCCACGATACCTACGGTGACCATAAATATATTTTGAAAATGTAGGACAATTTTTCAAAAAATGTACCTACATATAATTACGTTGCATAAAAATAACAAATATACATTCTTCGTCATTTGAATAGCGCACCCTTTTTTTGATTTTCTACCATACAAAGTATGCTTGACAAAATGTTTATATTGAAGAAAATGCGCAACACAGTCCACAAAAAAAAAATATCGCCCCTATGTTTATTTTTTTAATTTTCAAAAATTTTTTAAATAGGATGTAGACGTAGAATATGCCATATTTTTATGAAAAGTTAATGAATATTAAACAAACAAAAGGAAAACTGTACCTACTAAGTATTATAACGAAGAGTGTATACTTCTTAATTATTAATGCAATTTTAAACTTTAAACAAAAATCACATTTGCTTCATTGGTATTAATCTTTTAGTAATGAATATTTACAAAATTATAATAAGACATATTACATATTACTTTACACGAAATATGAACCTCTGTAAAGTAAATTTTTTAGGCAATTTTTGGGTCGTTGAACACGAAAAAGTACCCATGGTTTCAAAGAAGTGTTTTCGAGATTTGTTCGAAAAACGTATTTTTAGTACTTTTTCAGTTATTCCGCAATATCTGATGAAACGACCAACAGTTCGAAAGGTATTGATGGGCTCTTTGCAAAAATATATATTTTTTGTGCAGATTGTGTTCCGCAACATCTACATTTCTCATCAGATTTTCATTTTCTGTAAAAAGAAAATGATTGAAATTTAAATTTTTCGATTTTGGTCGCTTGTAACACTAACAATTTTCATCGAAATCGGCAAAGTAATATATTTTTGTAAGACGACTGTAGGTCGCTTATGTTGATTGGATAATTTTTTCATGAGATATTGACGAATAGGTTCGAAATGTACCAAAAACACGTTTTTCAAAAAAATTACGAAAGTGCTTGTTTGAAAGGAAAATTGGCTTGGAAACTATTTTTTTATACCCGAGCGCACTTGTGCACAAGGGTATTATAACTTTGTTCACATAACGGTTGTTTGTAACAGGCAAAACGAATCGAGATAGATATAGACAAATGTATACATAAATGATCAGAATGAAAAGAGACCCTTATGTAGTTATCAATTAGTTATCGACACTGCTTTTATTTCGATAAGGAAAAGTTAATTATAAAATATCGAAGAAAATGCGGGACAAAAGCAGGACACTTGGAAAAAATCAGTACATTTTGGGGGTTTTCTGTTTTGAAAAACTACGCAGGACAGACCTTTAAATAACAGTACGGTCCTGCAAAAAACAGAACGGATGGTCACCGTAACGATACCCCTCATTGCGTTTTCTCTTTCGTTCATAGATTTTTCACATTACCCAGTCACCCTGTTCAATGCCATATCGGTAGACTGTAACTTGGTATAAGGACGAGGGTGTTGAAAATTAGATATACACATAAAAACTAATGTCCGACCGTTTGTTTCACATTCGGCTGAATTTTCGGCTTCGCCAAAAAACTACAGAAGTTTTTACGGAAGCCAAACCTTTTTGTATCTATTTTTTTAACATGTATTATAATTTAGAGGAATACATTTATTGTGAATAATCTGTTTAAAAAATTGTGGTATTGCTACTTTTTCTTAAAATCAGATTTAAATTGAGAAAAAGGAATATACATATAAAAGTGTTCTTAGAGGTGCTGGTGTTTTTCAATATTGGAATACCAGCACCCTAGAGTTACTAAAAGCAGTTGCTAAAAATTCCATTTCTGCTCCACCAACCAGCGGTCACAGAACAAACCCACTTGGCGAGAATGCAAACAAATTGTTGAATTTGAGTAACAAAATCAGGGTAGCCCCTGTTGCTGACTGGTTAGGGGTGCGTACTAAGGACCTGGTCCGTACAACTTTTAGATAAGAAAAAAAAATTTTCTAACAGCGGTCACCCCTCGACAGGTGATGGCAAACCTCCAATGCAATGCAATGAAAAAGCTTGTTTTCCTTAGTGAACAGCATTTTTGCACATTCGATAGTTTGACATGGTAGCGATGATATATAAGCTCAGATTTTGAAGAAAATTTGTATTTATGTGTTCAGACTGCTTTCAAGTCCTAATTTTGTGAATGTTCTCCACACTATTATTTTGCTTTAATATTTATCTTTGGTTGACTATTCTAAAAGTAATTGCACCACTTCAAGCATTTTTCTCCGACGGTGCAGCCGCCTGAGCAGACGTCTTGTTGGTGGTAATGTTTGACATGGTAGGGCTGCAACTTTGATATCCGTTAGGTATGGCATACATACAAGTATTCAAATCTTGCATGTCAATGCACTCAAGCGTATCTACAGTAATGTGTGCCCGAGAGAGTACCCTTTGTTCTGCTTTAGCATACACATTCATATATACATGCACTTAAGTATATATGCAAGTGTGTAGAATTAACAACACCCTGCAGAAAATCTGACTAGCACAGAACTTGCGTAGAACTGGACCTTTTGCAGACGGTACTAGTTCTAGCTCAATACCCAATCAATGCTTTCAACTGTCCAGTTTTACACGGCGATGTCATTGGCGGTGGCAATTGTCGCCCAGTGCATTACTCTGCCTACCTCGTTTTTAACCGGTTCCGTTTTGGACAGTTTTTTTTTTTATAAGACAACGTTTTTAAGATTCGCAAGTTTCAACTGTCCCGCTTGGCATCTGTTTTGCACTAGTTCACAAATAGTTCTGATATACGTAATTCGGAACTAGCACTTTGTCAGACTGTCTCTAAATTTTACTGCAGGGCTATAGCACTCACACGCATATCAACCCTGCAGGGAAAGCTACGAGTTGTGAACTAGAATTCTACCACTTTGCGTTTCAGCCCAACTAGTTCACGTTTTATCCTTTTTCAATGTTAGCAACTGGTATTTTTAACATTGCGATGTCCTACGAGATGTCAATTGTCAGGCTATGCATCAGCATTTACTAGTAGAAGTACTAGTAGCATCATACCAGTTGATGAGATAGTCTGCCAATTCATCCCCTATGAACAGCATTAGTATGCCTTTTTGCTCGCGGCGCTCCAACAGTCGCAATGGCCGACAGAGCACAGCACTCGCGTGGTATGCCTGAGGTACCAGGTTCAAGCCCTGGCGCAGGGAAATTTTTTTTATTTTTTTTATAATATTTCTTTTATTTAGGGGTTTTTTTATTCTTAAATTTAATTAAAAAAAAAAAAAGATTTTTTTTATCTATTTTTTTATGGCACAAGTATTTCTTCCCATATATTTGTTTCTTTTTTTTGTAAGGCAACTAGATTTTTAAGTTTGTTATTTATATTTAAATTGAAATAATTATTCCTACTTACATTGATCTAACTTTAAAAATCTTAACCACCTCCAAGCGGCCTCGAACCTGCGATCCCAGAAACAGTAGTCTTCACGTGACGCCACAGCCGACATTTGTAAGAAAAGCTATTAATTGCGTTTTATTTTAGGCTTTGACAATTCAAAGGCAGATGTCGCTGAACGCTTAAGTTCTTCGAAAATGTCTAACTGGTGGGCACATACTAGTTTATGAACTAGTATTTTTTTTAACTGGTTTGGGTTTTCACTGCAGGGAACATATCGTAGATTTCACTCCAAGTTACGTATACGCCACATCCAACCGCAAAAGGGTAAAAGTCATACATAGTAAGTAGTGGGAATGCAGAACTCATTTTATTTTATTGCTTGCTTGATTATGTCCTGACTGTGCGATGATCAGCTCGACGGTTATGTTTGGGTAAGTTTCTATATATATATTTTTCTCTTGCATTTCCCTTGCTCCACCTCGTTTTCGAGCTTTTATCAGTGTTGCTCTTGTTGCCATTATTCCGTTTTTTCTTTATGGTTTTTAATTTAATTTTATTTTTGCCGTTCTGGTTTTTAGTTTTTCTGCTCTTTAGTTTTGTAAAAAAGCCAGTGAATGGAGAGGTTGGAACAAATGTAACAATCACGCGCGTTTAATTGTTCCACTCTACGGTAGCTCGGCGTGCCTCCTACTCGGCCTTCCCTAGACCGAAATCCAGGTTTTGCGGAAACGCAAATTCCTTCGTCCAGCGCAAGCACTAAAATATGTGTAAGGACGTGGGTGTAGATATGCGTGTATGTTGTTAAATTTTTTTGTTTTTATTTTATGAAAGTGGATTGTTTTAGGTGAAGGGAGTGGAAGTCGTTGTGTTGATAGCATTGCGTTAACGGCTGATGTTATGTTTGCGTTTTTCTTTTCATGACTTCTTGTAACCGTTGTGCCAGATGAGAAATTGTTGCTTATTGCTGAAGGTAGTAGTTCCCGATTTCCAGCTGATTTCGACGGACAGTTCTCTGTAAAGTGTTCAGAGCTCCGTTTGAGTGTACGCTTAAGTAAGAAGGCTAACTCAGGTAGGTCTACTTAGTCCTCTAGAAAACAACTTTGATGCATCAACATAAGAAAGGTTAT
>NW_023459858.1:0-12064 GCF_013731165.1 Rhagoletis pomonella | reverse complement strand
CTTGGATATATTCACGGATCGAATCGGAATTAAAAAATCGATTGGTAAGGGCTCGATTAAACGATCTTGGACTTAACCGATTTAAAAACGGCATCTTCACTTTAAGGAATTACCCAAGTCCCATAGCTTCGACCAAAATGCTTGGAAATCTTGCATTGCAAATTAATTTTAATTTCTCAATTTAGTACTCCTAGTGAAATGCTAACTTGTCGAGTGAGCAAAAATGCTACAAATAAAATCATTTTCTCAAAGAAATTTATTTATTAAGTACGTTGGCATTGAAGCGTTTAGGAAAACGTTTGATTTGCTCTTGAAAGCTATGGGAATGTGCTGGGTGAAAATAGCGCTGCCGCAGAGGAAAGGAAAGAAGGCGAAACAAGTGGAGGCATATTTAGCAGAGGCACTTCAGCACGACAGTATCGATGCAAATATTAAACACTTAAAGATGGCTGTGTTAGTAAGTGAGTATGCAGTACGTACTGCAGGGAAACCCCGGAACCAAATCTCTAGTTCCGTACTAGAACTTTATAACCAAAAACGAACCAGTCCGATTGTAAGTAGATCGCCACCAGTCCAAAAGCAGTAAACTGAGGTCCTTTTTAAATATACTTAAAGTTGAAATGCTGCCGCTAAGCCCACTTTTTCTGAAAATTATATTTTGATGCAAGAAATAAGAATAACATTGAAATACATAATTTTCTAAAAGATCGAACTACCCATATTTATAGCTGTTTCTGTTCAGTGATGCGCATGTTTGCCTAAAGTCCTAAATAGTCATACAAAATGTGATTAGTTCCAAGCAGCAAAATAACTTTTTATTAGAAGCCGAATTTAGAACCGGTTGGTAACTACAGAACGAACTCAATCTCATCCTTCGAATTATAATTATTTGTTTGTGTGTTTTTCGTTCAAAAACGCTTTCATTTTGCACTTCGAAAATGCGTTTTCATAGTTTGGTAAAACAAAACAACAATTAACATTTTAACATCTTGGAACCTTCTGGAATCTAACCAAGAATAACCATAAATCGCCGTCAGTTGGTAGCATGTAAAAGAGGATTAACGTGCACTAGTCATGGTTCTAAATTCTAAAGTACCGAACCAGTTCGGCACTAGTCCGTTTTCCCATTGGCACGCGTTTGTCTGTGTGTGTATGCAGCTAATGCACCTACAGTATATGTGTATGCGACAAAGAAGATGGCGATGATTATTCAGAAGGCATTGAGCTGTGCCGCGCCCGCCCGTCAATGGTAAAATCAAAGCGACATCACCGACCGTTCATTAGTTGGATGATTGGAGAGATGAATGGGGGAGGTGAGAAAAAGTGGGATAGATGGTATCTATGCACATACAGACCGGCCGCTGCCTATCAAACTATGTACTATGCTCTACCGTTGATTTGAAACGGTAACGGCTGTCGCTTTGCGAAAATATTTACACACTTTAATTGAATGTTGTGTGTTGGCGTTGAACTAGAATTTTCAATTCGCAATCAAATATAGATACCTACACATTCATGTGTACTTTACGTATAAAAAGGTATATATATATATATATATATATATATACATTCATACGCATACAGATTGCTGTGTAAGATTGCAGGTTTGATCTTAAAAGCATAGCACTGTATTCGAAATAGAGATGAGCGTCCGGAAAGCTTTACTTTCGGGATTGGTAGCAAATATTGTTTTAAGAGTAGGAAGCAGCGAACCCTACCCCTAACCCGTCAGGCAGAGATTTTAACCCAACCAAACCTCATACCGTCTATACGGGCAAATCTCCGGAGCTGTGCGATTCAACGCTAAAAAACGTAAATTTTTAAATTGAACGTACAAAAATCAATTATACATCAAATTATTTGACATCCATTGAGGAAACATTAAACTTCTGTTTGATTCCTTTTTCTCAAATGCTTAAAGATTTATATGTAAAAACGATAATTTTCGAAAACTAAAATTTAGCGATATTTCTAGATTTCAAAAATTTTAAATATAGTATTTAAGAAGTTCGTGCATGATGTTTATATCAAAAATTTGTTTCCAAAAAGTTTTACGAAAAATTTATTTTCGCTTTAGATTCATTGAATATATTATTTTTGAGTAAATATTTAAAAATTCCTTATTTATGAAAATTTTTATATAAATATTATTTTTAATTTTTATTTTATACTAGCAAGTACCCGACGTCGTTCGGGATAAATAAATCAGAAAATAAATCAGTAATAAACACAAAGTCATGCGACACATGTTTAGTTCAGCATAAATAAAACTCATTTATATACAGTGACTCAAACAAATGAACACGTGTTGATTTTTCTATAAAAATATCGCCCAAACTTTACCCAAAAACATTTCAATCACAGTTTCAAACTTTATTCAAAAGTTAAGAAAATTCAACAAAGTTTTTTACAAAAATTTAAACTTTTTATTCTGAATCTTTAGAAAATGTTTGGGTATGCGGCCTTATAGCCCATACAATTCTAGTCTAATTTATTTTGTGCGACGGATTTTTGCACTTTTTTCTATATAAGCATGAATTTCTTATGAAACGCGGAAGACCGCTACCAACAAAATTTCTAAATCAATGTCAGGTTTTGTAAATTGCACTTGTTATATGAAAAACAAAAAAGTAGTCTCCTGAAAAAATTCTCAAAAATCAACGAGATTTTTTAGCCGGTTGAAACTTGCAACTCATTAAACTAAAATTGTGTTGGCCATAAAACGTTAAAACTAAATATGTTCTAAAGATTCAGAGTAATATCTAAGTAGAAATTTTGATGAACATTTTTCGATTTTTGTATAAAGTTTGAAATGGTTTGATAGATATGTCTGCATACCAAATTTTAAGTTCATATGACTTATGGTACCGAAGTTATAGCTGCTTCAAAATTGAATGACCACGTCTCCTTGTTGAATGCCATTTTTTCACACTAAATATTAAAGGCCCAGGTGTCATAAATATTTAGCAATACTATGTCAAAATTTCATTTGATTCCAGGCACATACATACTTCTACAAATATATGTAGGTGTGTATATCTATCCTTTTCAAGCGTTAAAGAATTTTTAGGAATATCCCGGCTACAGCGCCACCTATTGTGTAGGTTTTTAGTCCAAATTTTTCTTTTCAATTGGCCAACGTGTGTTCTAAATATGTGCCAAATCGGCAAGTAAATGCAGTTTGTAGGAATATTCCGACCATAGCGCCACCTAGCGAGTGCATTTTTGGTCAGAATATTTGTTTTCAAGGTGCTGAGACATGTTCCAAGTGTGAACCAAATCGGGCATGTACAGAAACTCCATGAAATTGTGAAATCATGCCGTCTCAGCTTTCTATATTTTTGGCAACAAACTGTTTTGATTTTTTTTTTATCGTAAAAATTTTCAACGCAGAAAGTGCAAAAAATTACTTTTTACAAAATCGAAATGGGTTCAGCCGTTTGGTCAGTCATCGCCGTCATACGAAAGACATTTCATTAGATAACAGTTATTGAAGAGTTTTATTTATAAAAAGGCTTCAATAAAAATCAGTCAGCGACTTTTTCTTTTAAAAGTCATAAATATAAATCAGCCAGCGACTTTTATTTTTTAAGTCATGGACTTACCTTCGAGATAAAAATATGTAAAATATACTTTACAATACCCGTATACCTGGTCATTGGCTGTCATATTTGTTATTGGTCATTGACCGTAGGGTAAAAAGTCCCTGCGGCGCTTTATATATAAAAAAAACTGAACCACAATTGGCCAAATAGCAAATCCAACTTAACCAAGTAGTTTTTTTTATACCCGAGCGCACTTGTGCACAATGGTGTTATAACTTTGTTCACATAACGGTTGTTTGTAACAGCCAAAACGAATGCAGATAGATATAGACAAATGTATACATAAATGATCAGAATGAAAAGAGAAATCGATTAAGCGGTGACTGTCTGTCCGTCCGTCCATCCATCCGTCTGTCCGTCCGTCCGCCTGTGCACACGATAACTCGAGTATACGGTTGCCAGACGTACTGATTTTATCAGTACAGTACTGATTTTTCAACTCTTTTACTGATTTTATTCATTTCTTCAATCAGTACGCTAATGTCCTGATTTTTCAAAATTTTCACTGATTTGTACTGAATTTTCAATTCAAACAAAAAACTTTAGGATTTTCTTAAGGTTTTTACATAGCGTTGTAACTTCCTTAAACTGTACTGTAAAAAGTAAGAAGATAATTTAATTATAGTTGACATGTTTCAGATAATGTTTGATATGCCTAAGAAATTAATACAAAAAAATATCAGTTCTTGTATGGGCATATCGCCGGGTCGTTACGTACCAGTTGCGATAATAGGTTTGTTCCACAAGCTACTCGAAGTAACTTCGATTTACACATACGCGTTCCACATGTAAGTTTGATATACGCTCACAGTTTGAACTTTGCTCGAGTTTTTCTACAAGTAGCTTGTGGAACAAACCTAATATCGAGGGCTTATATTCAATAGCCTCTATTTGCAATTTTCACAAAAACAACTTTGTTAAAACCTATCTGGGCCTTATTTGTCATCACTGGTGTTAATTCCGATTTTGCAATTCAAAAGTAAATTCTTTCAAGCGTGATACAGGGTCAGAATTAATATCACCGATGACAGTTAAGTCTTAGGTGGATTTCTATATTAGAATCTCATTTTTATGAAGAATGCAGAAGAGGGTATTGAATATAAGCCCTCGATATGTTGGAGGTTTGATTATTTAAAAAGAAGGCTGACGTTTTTTAGTCAGGTGTTGCTAGTTATCTCGAAAATAACTTTCAGTTTAATAACAACAAATTTGAATATTCAAATGGCTTTTACCTATAACTTACAACTCTTTTTTCACAATTTACTTACATTGCAAAAGAGTTCTGCATACAAGATATAGAGTTAGATACTCTTTTTAGCGAATTCTTGGTCTTTAAACGTTTTTGCGTAGTTGAAAAAAAATAATTTAAGCCATGAGGAATTACAGATGAAGGCCTTAAATAGTGCTACTTTTCCACAGTTTGAAAAAATACGTAATTTTCTTTTTTTTCAATACCACACTCAAACGAAGCAACTGAGAGGATCTTAAGTATAAAAATTTCTTCCTGGCGCAAAGAAAGAAACCGGCTTCTAATTAAAAATCATTAAAGTGAACTGCATACTAAAAGTATTTTAAAATTGAAAAGTATAGAATTCTTTGACTATTTAAGCACTGAAGATGGAAATGATCTCATTATTGCTATTCCAAAATGTCGTAAATATAATGATGTGTACACTCATTTAAAATTAATAACACTTTTCTTATGAACTATATTTTATTTATATACCAAAATATTGTTAACAATAACTACTCCGGAGTTTTAAAGTATTATCTGATACTTACATTCTTAATTTTGCTTTGAATAAAAATGTACTGAAAAGTACTGATTTTTTTAGCATGAAAAAGTCTAATGTACTGATTTCGCGCATAAAAAATCTGGCAACCCTACTCGAGTACAAATTGAGATATCTTAACGAAACTTCGTACGTGCACTTCTTTCGGACGTAGGACGGATGGTAGACGAAAAATAATAACATTTTTGAAAAATGGGCATTGCCACGCCTACTTATGGTTATATGTGTATATCCTGGTAACCGCTGCACCAATTTCTTCAAAACTTAGCAAAGTTGTTGGCCTTGGTACAGCATACGAACTGGCCCAAAATTTTTAAAATCGGACAATAACCACACCCACATCCCATATAACGGTAATTTGGAGAAATACGAAATCTTCGACAATTCTTTACCAAGAAACACGTTTATGGTAAAATTTTGGAAAATAGGCGTGGCACCGCCCACTTATGATCACATACATATATATATATCGGTAACCGTTCTACAAATTTGTACCAAACTTGGTAATTTTATTGTGCTTGCCACATAAAAGCAAAACGTTGAAAATTATTGAAATCGGACTAAAATAACGGCCGATACTCATATAACGGTAAATTTCAGAAATGCTTGAAACTGCAATATTTCGAAATTTAAGGACGCTAATTTACTCAAAATTGATACACCCCGGCTTACCATGTAGCGGTATCTTTCGGAAAGGTGAAAAGCATATATTTAATACTTGCGCCGGGTATTTAATGTTCGGATTCGCCCGAACTTAGACTTTCTTACTTGTTTCAGTTTGCAATGTGAGTCCCGCGGATTCCAATGCCAAGCGCTTATCACAGACGGCAATCACTAATTGTATGTAAATAAATTTGTATGTATATTTATGCATTAATATATGTACATAAGCATGTTAGGTTCACGTAAACTGCAAGCGAAAATTGGTATGTTCGCGCTTGTAAAATTTTTTTGGAGCTTCGTAAATTGATTTTACAAAAATGGCAGTAAAAGTAAAACAAATGTACATATGAACGTGAATATGTACATATATACATTTATAAATATATTTAGGCAAAAAACTGAGGACTATTAATTTGGAAAACATGCTTCACAACAGAGAGAATTTTTATGTGCGCTCAGGCGCATGAATGAACATTTACATTGCTATCTATGGATGTAAACCTACATACATACATATGTTTATACATTAGGGTGGTCCAAAAACAGGAAAGTCGAAATTGTAATGCTCTCACCCCCTATTTTTTATTTTGAAATAAAAAAAAAAATTTAAGAGGTTGCTCAAAACACTCAAAGTTTTCCATGTATTTTTATATGGGAAATATAAAATTTTTCGTAGAAATCGTAAAGAATTCTTGAAAATCAATATTTTTCGATCGGAAAACTCTGGTTCTCTTCAGGAGACTTTCAAATAATAATACCCAATTTTTTATATAACAATTTTTTAATACTAACGATTTTTTATTGGTCGCCCCATTGGATTTTTCGGTTTTTTTGTGGGTTTTTCGCAGACCTATAAATTATAGTTTCGATGAAAAAATGGTTAAATAAACAATTGGGTATTATTGTTGGGAGTCTCCAGCAGATAAGCAGAGTTTTCTGGTTGAAAAATATTGATTTTTAACTATTCTATACCATTCTACGAAAAGTTGTTTTTCCCCATATAAAATACATGGAAAACGTTGGGCGCTTTGAGCGACCTCTAATATTTTTTGATATCAAAATAAAAATAAGGGTATACTTTTTCGGTATAAAACAATCTTAGGGGGTGAGAGCGTAAAAGTTCCGACTTTACTTTTTCACATAAATTTTTGGACCACCCTAATATACATACGTGGTTGTATTTACATTTATTAAATTGAATGTTATACAAAAAGTGCCAATGTGGGACATATTTTTGCTTTTAATACATAGTACATGTGCAGAACTATATGTTACATATGTATGTATATACGCACATGTACATAAATACACATAGCCGTAACTAAAAAAAAAAAAATTCAAAATTTTCCTTTTGATTTTCATGATCCATTTCATCGAATTTCAGCTCCCCACGTCGTTTTATGCAAAAAAAAAAATCGTTATTTACGGCTACTGGCATTTCAGGTGACGATATTAAGTATAAATTTGGTCGAACATATTTTTTGTAAATTGCCTAAAGTGTACAGCTTAGGATAAAATTTGGCGTTTACACACCGTGCTAATTAAATTAAACAGTGCTTGTTTACTTCTACTTATCATATGTGTGGCGAAGAACAAATTTCAAATTCCTTTGTTGAATTCTAAACATTTCTTGTTCACAATTTCACAGTTTACACATAAAATGTTGAAAATTTGCTCTAAAAAATGTTTGAGTAAATTTACGCATATAAAGAGAGGTAACCAGTTTCCTCTTCTAATGTGTTCAAATTTACACACCGTGTAAAAAACTAAACACTGCCTGTTTACTTTTATATGCAAAATATATCGCGTATAGTAAAATTACACATAAAATGTTTAAAATTTAGTAAATATGAGCACTTGATATTCATTATTAGTAAAACATGTATTTTTACTTTAAATTTTTTTGCAATTTTAAATATTTTATGTGCATATTTACGAGTATATTTGAAATACCTGATGTTCAAAATCAAATCTTGAACATCTTGTGGGTATATTTACATGAATTCTGATTAAATAATAAACACTTTTCAATAGTAGTTTTAAATGCACCTTTTAGAGAGTAGATTTTTCTACAGTAACTAATAAAAAAAAAGTTTTTTCTAAAGCTAAGTGTACACTTTAGAGAAATCTCGCTAGAGTTTTACTGAAATAAAGATCTCCTCTCAAAATTAAGTTTACACAGCAGAGCAACTCTAGGATATATTCACTCTAGCTAGATTTAAAATAGAGAAATAACATCAATGCGCAATCCGAGACTTGTACAAGTCAATATTGTGGAAATTACTACACAATAAAATTAGTCAAGCCTTATTTTGGAGAAACGTTGCTCAAGTAAATATGAGCAAGATATATGAAAGCATTTTTTATTATTTTCCTAAGCTCTTATCCATAATTTACAGCACGATCTGGACACTAAAATATCAAAATTTGACTAAAAATTTCGCACTTGTTACCATAGACAACACAAATGAATATACAATAACACAAGCATGAGCAAAATATCAAAATGATTTTGATTTTAGCGCAATAACTGTGCAATAAAACAACCCCTCGCACCACACAAACGACCGACACTATCCCGATATTGCGCAATGTTTTTGTGTGGTTTAGGGGTCCTATGACCGCGGCGTGTGTGAACAAAAAAGCACAAAGTATCAAGTAACAAAATTAAAAAAAAAATATATATCAAAAATGATACAATTATATCCAAACGGCAACGCTGCAGGACACTTGATCAATTTGTCGAATACCCCTTATGCTTTAACCAAATTTTATGTCATTTTGCAAAGAGCGAGGCAATTGGAAAATCCGTTGAAATTCCTGTAAAATAAGAGAAAATTTCCCTATAAGTTGGTTGGCTACGTTCTAAATGTACCCAAAATGGGGTGCTTGTACGCAATATACGATGTAATGTAGTAGCCATTTAAAAATTAAAAAAAACTGTTATGCTGAATTTCATCTACGCATTTAATTATCTATTTATTATTTATTAGTTTACAGAAAAATGTTTTCTTACAGAAAATTGAGATAAAAAGATTTAGGTATTTATGTAAGACAAGCTGTTGATCATGGTCGGAAAGGCCGCGTTTCTGATCCATGTTCCCGTAGTCATTACTTTGTATGGGAGCCAGGCGGAAAGGCCTAGATTCTGCTCCGCGCTATGGACAAACTGTTGGGCGTGGTCGGAAAGGCCGCGTTTCTGATCCATGTTCGTATTGTCTTACGCGGTCGCGAAAATATATGAAGCCGTTACAATTGTTACTAAGCAGTCATTGATATTGAGTAATTTTTTCGTTCCCGATTAAAGATATTAATCTATTTAGTTAACTTGTTGAGCAAAGTTTTCTTTATTACAAAAAGCGATTCAGATATCTATGTATGTATGTCGAAGCAATCATAATGTTTGTTAAAGTTTGATATACAAATACTCAACACAATAGTTTTAAAATGTCTCGAGGGTCTTGGAGGAGTACAAAAATTTATCTCACTCAGTAAAGAGGGACACTGACCTTCCGCTCATTAGTTTAATTAAAAAAAGAACCCCAAGTATCTATCTACGACTCTGAAGCGTCGGCAAAGCTATAAGCTTCAGGCGATCTTTGTAGGGTGGGAGATTTTTTTTTATATTCCAAAATCGGTTTACTAGAGCCGTAAAGAGAACCTTAGTGACATAAGGATCGTTGAACTCCATAGCCCAGCGTTTAAGAAAACCCAACACTCCTCTAGCCCTAATCACGCAGGAGTTTATGTGAGACTTGAATTCTAGTTTCGGATCCATAGTTACACCTAGGTCAATGAAATTGGTTACTTGCTCAAAATTGTGGTCAGATATCATATACAAATTTAAGTAGAACGATTTTCTAGAGAAGGACATGAATTTACAGTTTTTCAAATAAATTCAAATAAATAAATATATAAATAAATGCTAGTTAGGTCAACTTGCAAATTCTCGCTATCTTCTGTAGTACTAATGTACTTAAAGAGCTTAGTATGACCAGCGTACATTAAGCATTTCGAGTAATTCTACACCTTAGGAAGGCAATTTAATGATTTAAACGATTAGTCGCTGCCATCCTTAATAAAGATTAGAAGTTTAATTTTTAATATGCCTGATATATCTACTGGGTAAATTTTTTATGGAATATATACCCGTTTTATCGATTTTGTTATAGATGTTTTTAATCGTTTATATATAGAAATTTTTATCGATTTTGCTATAGATATATTTATCAAGTAAATAATTCATAACGGTATATTTATCGATACAGTTATCGACATTTTTATCGATATAAAAATTGGCACACATCACATAATTTTACATTCATGACAAGACAACACATGACATTAAATTACATGATATGACATAACATTACAACACATGGTATGATATCACATGATATATGACATCACACGACATGACATCGTACCACATCAGTTCGCATTAGATCACAAGAAATCCCATTTCATTACATCACATAAAGTCACATCACATTCATTCGCACTACCTGACATCACATCACATAACATGTTATCACGTCATCGTACCTCACATCATAAAGGTGAATATGTAGATGAACAAAAGAATAAAAACTAAATTGAAGACCAAGGTAAATTTAAACACTTAACTTATGTAAGAACAAGAGGGTATAAAGATAAAAATAAAGATAAAGCAAAACAGAGTAAAATAAATGTAATTATGACGAAAGTGGTAGAGGTAGGGATACATATAGGAAAAAGATAAAGTACAAACTTGAGCTTATAACATTAGTAACCAGCCTGTCGTTTTATTCACAATTTTGATCCAATGAAATACACACAAACTACACTCTAAAAAAATTTTGTTTAAATTTGCGCATATTAGGATAGGTGACCGGTTTCTTCTCTTAATGAATGCAAATTTAAACACTGCTTGCTTACTTTTACTTATCATATGTGTGGCGTAGAACAAATTTCAAATTTGTTTTTTGAGTTTTAAACATTTATTGTTCACATTTTCACAGTTTACACATAAAATGTTTAAAATTTCCTCTAAAAAATTTTCGTTTAAATTTACGCATATAAAGAGAGGTAACTAGTTTCCTCTCCTAGTGTGTGCAAAATTAAACAATGTCTGTTTACTTTTACATATCAAATTTGTCACGTAGCGCACACAAGGGGTGGGTTTTGGGGCTAAATTTATTATGATATAAGAAATTTTGAAAGAAAAAATTTTCTTTTCCATTTCTTGTGCGTCATTTTGTAAGAATTTTTGTTTTTCTTTTGAGAGCTCTTTAAAGTTTAACTGCGAATGAAAACATTGTCCTAAAAATATGCAATGCATACTCACTTAGGGCCGTTTGCACCATGTCTAGTTAACGCTAACTGGAGGTACATCCTTCAGTTAAGCACGTTAACTGCTTTATCGATCATGGGTGTCGATAACGTCGATAAAGATGTTTAACTTGGAGTTAGAATTAACTAGACATGGTGCAAACGGCCCTTACTGTTGCTTTTTACACTTTACAGCCTAAAAAAGTTTACCACTGATATGTACTTAATAAGCATTCGAAGATTTAATTTGCTAACTTCGGATTCGTTCCACCAAAATGAGCTACATGATAAAAATACAAGTTCAGTTAAATTTTCGTTATTCGAATTATTAAAAAATGAGAAACCAGAAATCGACTTAATAAAAAAGTGTAAAAATTTCGTGAAATTATTTAATTTATTGATATTAAAATTCTTTTGTAAAATTTTGTATTACTTTTGAAAGTTGAGTGCATCTTTACCCGTAATTTTTTCATGATTAAATGATCGGGTCTAAGCCAAATTACGGGACGACCCTTAAGGAACCATCCTTACGGTAAAAAAAAAAAATAATTATTGGAATCGGTTCACGCGGTGCAATGTTATGTGGTGGAATAAATAAAAGAAGTAAGAATACTCCGAAGAATTGATAACCTCCCCTTTTTTGAAATCGGTTAAAAATGTCTGAGTCTTTGTAAATTTTATGTAAATAAAATG
>NW_023459857.1:47019-47136 GCF_013731165.1 Rhagoletis pomonella | reverse complement strand
TTTTGTTATGCGACATGCTAAGTCGCAGCTAAAAACAAAACGCGTTTATTTAATAATAAAACATTCGTTAGTGTTCGCTGCTCTGTCTTGCGCTAACTCAAGGTTCTTTCGTATATG
>NW_023459857.1:33440-47009 GCF_013731165.1 Rhagoletis pomonella | reverse complement strand
ACAGAATTTCGGGAATATGTTTGTCCCAGTCCATGTGATCTTGCTTGTCTTTCAGGAAGATTCTATGTTTCGAAACAATCTCTTTGTTCACTCGTTCTGAGGCGTTTGAGTATAACCCCGTCTTAATGTGGACAACCCCGTAGTTTTCAAAAAACTGTTGCATCTCCTTCGAAATGAATTGCTTCCCGTTATCACTATGGACGAATTGAGGGACCCCGAAAGCTGGAAAAATCTCTGTACTAAAGAAGCTGATTACATTTGCCGACGTCGCGTTTTGCATCGCCTTCAAAAATACGTATTTGGAAAAATGGTCTAGCACTATGAACAAAAACTGGTTTCTTCGCTTTGATCCTGGATATGGACCTAAAAAATCGCAATAAAGACGCTGGAATGGCCTCTCGGATACGAAGGCATTGCCCATAGGTGGTCAGGGCACTTGGTTGGTGGCTTTCACGGCTTTGCAGGTTTCATAACGATTCACATAAAGGCACGCTCTAAAGTCTTCTGCCTACCTCCATGGTAACTAGCATAGGAATCGTGTGAACATTTGATTGCGAGCTCCGTCAGCCCTTCCGGTACCCACAAACGCCAGAGCGAATCTTCTTCCTCTTCCACACCTCTTCGAAACATCACTCTTTTGTAAACTCTATTGTCGACTATGCGTAAATCGGGCAGCCCTTCGTGATAGTTTTCAATTGTTTTACGAAGCTCCGAGTACTCTACGCCGTCGAATTCCGGTGATGCCAAGTCAATTTATAGATTCTCATTTTTGTTGTTGGTATTTCCGACAGGGTAGGAGTGTGATGTAATGTGAAGATGGCACAACGCCGAAACCGGTTTGTCTCCAAACCAAATTTGACAAGGGATGACGGAAAATCGTTCCACATTACATCAATTTATAGAGGTGGGGTAGAAGAGAGTTCGTCCACGTCAAAACGCGAAAGGGTGTCCGGCACAACATTTAAGGAACCTTTGCGATGCTCCATCCGTATCGTTGCAATAAAAGCGATCATCTTGCCAGCCTGCCGCTGAATTCTTTTTGTGTCATTAGCCACTTGAGACTTGAATGGTCAGTAATTATTCGAAAAGGCAATCCTTCACTGCACTGCGTTTCAAAAATGAGTTAACCAGTTTTTACCATAGTTAATTATAATTATAAATGTATTAATTGTATGTTGTTTTCTCTTGTACATTCGTTATACTATACTATACTTTATTTTACTTTACTTGTACTTCCTTCGATCTGTCTGTCGCGGCCGCTTCACACGAGTGGTACATTTGTACAGATTTGTATGGTTCTTATTGCCACAAACAAAACTAGGATCAAAACTTTGTTTCTAGTAGATATACATACCTTAGCTTGACAAAATTTTGTGCAAATGCGTATTCGTGTGACATGGCTTTGTGAATTCTATCCAAAAATATGAATGCTTAAAAGATTCGATTTCTATATATTTAATAGATATTTATGTTTTTATGTTTCTTAACAAATATTTTTAGTCTTTGTTTTTTCTTTTTAATATGCAACTTCTATTACTTAGTTATTATGAATTGTGACTAGCACTTTAATATAATTTTGTATAATTGTTGTGCTAGGATGAAGTTTCTAAATAAACAAACAACCAATACATGGTCTGAAACGCTTGACACTAACTATTGCGGCGAGGCATTCCAGCTCGGTGACCGTATAATTCCGCTGAGCATTATTAAGCTTCTTCGATACGAAAGCTATGGGAAGCTCTGCCCCTTCCTCATCGAGCTGGAATAACACGCCTCCTACCCATATTTTGGATGCATCACATTGAATTACGAATTCTTTAGTAAAATCTGGTTGTGCCAGGACAGGTGCTGAACAGAGTGCAACTTTAAGCTTTCCAAATGCTTCAACTGCCTCAGGAGTTAATTTAAATGGACCAGGTGACTTTCGAAGGCAATCTGTCATGGCCCGCCAAATCTGCAAAATTGGTAATAAACGACCTGTACCAATTTGCCATTCCTATAAACCCACGAACCTGACGAGGAGACTTTGGAATCGGAAAATCCTTTATCGCATCAATCTTGCCTGGGTCTACTTTCAAACAACCATTCCCTATCAAGTACCCGAGATACCGAATTTCCTTCTGGCAGAGCTTGCTCTTCTTCACGTTGATTGTAAGTCCCGCTTACCATAAGCATTTCGTCACTTCCCTCAGCAATTCCAAATGGTCTTCAAAGTTTGAGCTGCACACCATCAGATCATCCAGGTAGACGAAGACGTTCTCTCGTAACCGTGAAGGAATAGCCTTATCCATCAGCCGACTCATTGTTTGTGGACCGTTGCACAGGCCAAAGGGCATTACTTTAAAGTGGTACAATGGCTTTCCTGGAACCGCAAATGCCGTCTTTTCCTTAGACGATTCCGCTAATTTGATTTGAAAGAAAGCATCATTCAAATCAGTACCACTTATAAAGTATATGTCTTTTAACCTGCTCAACAACCCATTAATATGGGGCAACGGATACGAGTCCTTCTTTGTGACCGCGTTCACCTTCCGGGAGTCAATGCACAGCCTGAACTTGCCTGGTTTCCGAGCTAGTACCACTGGACTACAACACGGTGAATTCGATTCCTCAATCACTCCCATCTTAGGTAGCCTTTCAATTTCGCTATAGGCTTCCGCCTGCCTGGGTGGTGACAGAGGAAGGTGCTTGCTTTTAATTGGCACTGCATCACCCGTGTCTATATGGTGAGTCACTAAACTGTTTTGACCTAGTCCAAGCTTTTCGAACAAGGGAAACTCCTGAACAACCTTTTGCAATTCTATCTTCTGATCTGGTGTGAGCGGCATAGCGTGACTGGTATTCCTCCCGGCACCTCTTGACTTTGCGCCGGTACCTCTAACTGAAGCACTGCGTGTTTGCCTAAGCTGCTGTTCCATCTACCGAGTGTTCTGTGGTGAGACAAATGCAATTAGGAATAACAAGCAACTTGACGCTTAAGGTCAAATCAAATCCGAATTAAAAGACTACAATAGGTGGTTAAGGCTTGGCTCCCCCAGAGCTCAAACCAAAATCGAAAATCCGAGAAAATTTTTCAAATAAAAATGGAAAAAAATCAAGTTTTAGCTAGGTGGAGCGGTATTACCGACACGGATCGCGACTAAAAAAAACCATCGAAAAATATTAAAATTAATTATTCAGCTGCGTACTGAATAGGAATATACGCGCGAAAAAAGCAGCAAAAGAAAAAGAATCAATCAAAAAAATAATTTTTAGTAAATAAACATGTAACTTTGTTAGTTAAATATACATGGTCATATACGTGTATTTAAAAGATCGGTTGATATAGATTGTTTATAAATGTGAAATATGTATATTTTCAAAGTCAATGGGAATGCTGACCTCTCCCTAACATTAAGAAGGCACAAGTCTACGAAAAAATAAGGTACAAAAACAAACACACAAAAAAATCGCTGTTTGGTCTAGTACACCCAACCGCAATGCAAGCCGGCATAGTGGAATGCCCCTCCAGACTTGAAGGGTGTACTGGACTTCGCGTACTAGTTGCTGAACTATCTTTCGGTCAGTGCACCCCACCGCAATGCAGCAAAGAGCAGTCACGCATGCCCCCCCGGGACATGTGGGGTGACTGAGACCCCGATAGTCAGTCGTGGTTGGAGTCCCAGCCCACTCCATCGCAATACGAAGGCGCTCAGGAGCGCCAGCGCAGACCTATGGAGTGAGCTGGGTTCCGAAAGAAAAATTTAATTATCACTTTTTTTCCAAAAGAAACACGAGGTGAAAAAAAATATTCGGAGGAAGAAAAATTAACTACGAAAATCTATTTATACTAAACCCCACTTAGCGGACAATTTTTCCCCAACTCCCATGCCGACATATCGGACCACTGAACGATTTGGAGAAAAACAAAGTCAAACTACAAAAAAACTAACTGCGTTGAGCACTGCCTCACCGGGTGAATACAAAACTTCCGAGGACGTGACGTGAAGTCTCGGAGAAGCCTTCGGTTGCTGACCAAGAGGACCAATCCGAACCAGCAAACTCAGCTCCACTCATCCCGCCGCAACGCAGCAAGGGGCACCCCCTGGTACTTGCGGGATGGTGAAGCCTAATGTGCCAGTCAGGACCAGTCAACCTGACCAGACCTCAGGCCCCCCCGTTGGGCGCCATATGTTATGGTACGCATACATTGGGAGCAGCAGTGAGTGCAGGCGGCATGACACAATGGGGTGCACTGTGGCTAGTCATGTCGGCTGGGCGGGGTTGTTGCCTCACTACTGTTCCCTGCGTCATAGCAGAGAAACAGTCATGCCTTGTCAAACGTCTTAACGGACGGACACACCACAACAAATTCAAAAATTCAAAAAAAATCCGTTAACACAACCATAAAAAAAGCTGCAAAAGGAAACGTTAAATTTAAATATTTAAAATGAACTGAAAACAAGTAAGAAAGTCTAAGTTCTGGTGGAGCCGAACATTAAATACCCAGCGCAAGTATTAAATATATGTTTTTTCACCTTTCCGAAAGCTACCGCTAGATGGTAAGCCGGGGTGTATCAATTTTGAGTAAATTAGCGTCCTTGAATTTCGAAATAGTGCAGTTGCAAGCATTTCTGAAATTTGCCGTTATATGAAAAGCGGCCGTAATTTTAGTCCGATTTCAATAATTTTCAACGTTTTGCTTTCATGTGGCAAGCACAATAAAAATACCGAGTTTGGTACAAACTGGTAGAACGGTGTGATCGTAAGTGGGCGGTGCCACACCCATTTTCCAAAATTTTACCATAAACGTATTTCTTGGTAAAGAATTGTTGCAAGCGTCAATTTTGAATAAATTATCTTTGATATTTTCTGATTTGTCGAAGATTTCGTATTTCTCTAAATTACCCTGTGGACTGTGGGCGTGGTTATTGTCCGATTTTGGCCATTTAGTATGATGTACCAAGGCCAACAACTGTGCCAAGTTTAGATGAAATCGGTACAGCGGTTGCCAAGACATACACATGTAACCATAAGTGGGCGTGGCTACGCCCATTTTCCAAGAATTTATAATATTCTTATTTTTCATCTAAAAGTTGTTGTAAATACTAATTTTGGGTGAATAATCTTCAGTAGTCACTAAAATATCGCAGTTTTCGTATTTCCGAAAATTACCGTTATATGGGATATGGGCGTGGCTATTGTCTGATTTTTAAAATTTTTTAGTATGCTGTATCAAGACCAACAACTGTGCCAAGTTTGGAAGAAATTAGTGCAGCGGTTACCAAGATATAGACATGTAACCATAAGTTGGCGTGGCTACGCCCATTTTCCAAAATTTATAATATTCTTATTATTCGTCTGAAAATTATTGTAAATATCAATTTTGAGTGAATTATCTTCAGTAGTTACTGAAATATCGCAGTTTTCGTATTTCTGGAAATTACCGTTATATGGGAAGTGGGCGTGGTTACAGTCCGATTTCGCCCATTTTCAATACGGACAGACAGACATGGCTTAATCGATTTCTCTATTCATTCTGAGAATTTATCTATACATTTGTCTATATCTATCTCGATTCGTTTTGGCTGTTACAAACAACCGTTATGTGAAGAAAATTAATATACCCTTGTGCACAAGTACGCTCGGGTATAAAAATAATCATCCTAATGCTAAGTATTCTAAGTCTAAATTAGGAAGAAGTAAAATTTTTGTAAACGTGTTACAGTTCGGTCGTGTTTTCTCATCGCTCCGCTTTGTGCGCTAATTTACTAATAATCCAAGTAACTTTTATCTATCGGTGCTGGTATGGTGCTTATATTGAGACAGTGACTCCTAACATAGTGATTTATTCACAATAAAATTGTTCATTGTTTAAATTCTAATAATTAATATGCCTTGCTTGTGTGGTCAAAAGGTTGATCGAAACCAACCAAAGGTGCTATGTGCGAATTGCAAGGCGTTTTTTCATTTATACTGTGTTGGTGTTATGCCGGCTGATCTTGACTTTCTACTTTCGGCTGACAAGCCGTTCTTTTGCAAACATTGCCTGGATGAGCGCCGTAAATCTAATCGCTCGCCTCCACCATCCGCAGCCCCGGCTGAGAACGTTATTTACTCAGCCTCGTCTGCTTACAGTGTTTAAAGAAATTGCCTCCCCTAGAAGTGAGAATGCCTGTGTGTTATCATTGGTTAATGCTTTGCACGATGATAATAAGCAGCTAATGCAAAAGTTCGATGCCCTCCATGCACAAACTCTTTCACTGTAGGCTAAACTCAACAATAGAGATGCTAGCATATCGTTACTTACATCGGATATAAAAACTCTTCGTATTGCTTGCGCTCTGCCTGCAGTTTCGCATTCTTCCTCACCTGCTGTTTCGTCACCGGCCTCCGCTGTTTCGAACATAGAAACTGCTATAACTGAACCAGCGATTAAGACGAAGCCATTTAGTTCTTCTAATGCTCCTACGCCGCTCAGTGGAGCTGCTGTATTAGCTAGCGCTGTTCTCAATAATGCAGTAGCTACGAAAACAACATCTATTACCAACTCTAATTCATCGAACAGTCTCAAAAAAATGCCGGCGTAATCATTCCAAGCAAACGCAGCAAAGTGCCAAGAGCTTGCACGCTCCTCAGCTTTCTGTTACTGACGCTGCGAACTTGCACCAACCTTCTGCCGATGCTGGCATCTCTGCCGACGTAGCCATTCTGCATGGGACTAAAGCTGAAATGTTATCACCGAATTCGCTTACCGGTACCATTCGCAATCAAATAGGTGTAGATATCTCTCATTCCAATCTGCCAAACGTTGCTGGTGTGGCCGCTAAAAATATATTAGCTAATGCAGCTGCGAATACCATTATCGATGCGAATAATGCTGAGTGGATTGAAGTGGGAAGGCGTAAACATAAGAAGTCAGCTGTCATATTTGGTTCTAATACTAACACCGATCTCAATGTTGCTATACCTAACTCTTGATTTCATCTGTCATCTTTTTTGCCATCTGTTACTGAGGAAGATATTACTAAGTATGTATCTAAGCATACCGGCATCAATGTTGCGGAACACTTTTGCTACAAACAACTCTAGTACTCTAAAGCGAATCAATTTTAAACTTGGCGTGCCTACAATGTATCATGACGTAGTACTTAATGCTTCAGTGTGGCCGAGGGATGTAAGAATCAAGCCGTTTCATTTTTTTCAAAAGCGAGGGTCCAAGACACCCAGCACGTAATTGAAAGTGTTCAAACTATTGATCTTACTGGTCAGAAAAGCCACCAGTCTCCCTCTGATAAGGCCTCTGGTCTAAATATATATTTTCAGAACATATCAGGTTTAAGAACGAAATCTAATATTGTTAGTTCCTTCAGTGCCCAGATGGACTATGACATATTCGTCATTGTGGAAACTTGGCTGCATTCGGAGTTTCATGATAGTGAGTTCTTTGATCCTAATATGTTCGACGTTTTTCGTTAAGACAGGGATCCTTCTAAGACTGGTTCCCGCAGAGGTGGAGATGTCCTTATAGCTGTTCGACGTAAATTTCGCGCCTACTTGGTTACACTCAACAATGACGGTTCTTTGCTTGACCAACTGTGTGTGCGCTTAAGAGACCCTTTTAGATGTAGATGCCTATATCTAATTACTTCTTATATCCCACCAAATAGTAACTTTGATCTATATAAAATGCATGTGGATAATATTGTCTCGCTCGCATTAAATGATCCATCAGATAGTAATTTGTGCATATTGGGGGATTTCCACTTACACAATGTCCAATGGACTGACACTCTTTCTAATTCGGTTCTCACTCCATCCAATGTAAGTGCTGCCCATGAGTCTTATTTTATTGGCTGTATTCTCAGCCTTAACCTTAAGCAAATCAATAAATTTGTTAATACTCTAAATAGGATCCTAGATCTCATATTTGTAAGCGATAATATTAATTATAGTGTTTATGAATGTATATCCCCAATAACTCCATGTGATAAGCATCATGTTTCCTTAGTTATAAGCCTGGTTTTGTACGAATATTCTTCTACTTGTACAGCCTCCATGGATAAAATCGCATTCAAATTTGCTACCTGCGATTTTTCCAACTTGAATAATCTGCTGCTTAATATTAAATGGGATGCCCTTTTATCAGATTTAAGTACTGCTAACTGTTTTTCAACTTTTAAAAGGGCAATGTATGAATTCTGCCTGGAAAATATACCTGTCAAGAAAAAATTATCATATAAAGTACCCTGGTACACGAAAGATTTAAAAAAGCTTAAAAACTTAAGAAACAAATATTATAAAAGATTTCAGTTAACCAGAAACCATAATTTGTTTCTTAAATACCAACAATATTCAAAAGAATTTAGTCGCTTAGACAAATACCTCCACAAAAATTACATTCGATCTGCTGAGGTGAGCATTAAATCTAATCCGAAATGTTTTTGGACTTATATCAAATCCAAGAGGTCATGTTCAAATATCCCATCTTCAGTTTTCCTGGACGATAATTTTGCTGAGTCTCCAGAAGATGTGGTTTATCTGTTCGCCGACTTTTTTAATTTTCGAATTTTGTTTCCGCTGATAGTAGCACCACAGCTAACATTTCTTCTGATATCAATTCGAGCCTTAATTTTGGCTCCCTGACATTATCAACTGAAGATATTACAAAGGGGGTAGCTTCCCTTAAACCCTCTTCTCAAACTATATTGATGGTCTGTCCGCCCTGCTAGTGAAAAAATATTCTGCCCTAATTCAACCACTAAAAATCATTTTTAATAAGTCTCTTGCTTCAGGTATATTTATTGATGAATGGAAAGTTACTTCCATAACCCCTATTCTAAAATGTGGTAAGAAAAACGATGTTAGGAACTATAGGCCCATCTCTAAACTCTCAACTATTTCTAAACTGTTCGAGTGTGTAGTTAAAGATAAACAGTACTTTGCTACTAAATCTTTTATTTGTCATAACCACCATGGCTTTCTTTCTGGGCGGTCTACAGTTTCAAACTTAGCAGTTTTCACCGACTACTGCGTAAAGGCGTTTTCTTTTGGATTCCAGGTGGACTGTATATATACGGACTTCTCGAAAACCTTTGATAGAGTCCCTCATAGTATACTCGTCGAAAAACTTGCCTGCCAAGGTTTTCATTCATGCTTCTTGGAATGGATAAGATCCTACTTATCCAACAGACCCTGTGTTGTAACCATTGATGGTGTGTCTTCTGATTCTTTTGTGGCTTCCTCTGGGGTGCCGCAAGGAAGTGTCTGGGGTCCTCTACTGTTCGCCCTTTTTATAAATGACATTAGTAGCTGTTTCTCATTCGCAAATTTTTTACTCTATGCAGATGATCTTAAGGTATACACTATAATTAAAGATTCATTTGACGCGGTAAAGCTTCAATGCGATACTGACGCTCTCCATCGCTGGTGTCTGAAATCTCGCTTATCTTTAAACATAAATAAATGATTTTAAATGTTCGCAATACGTCTTATTGCATATCAAATCATATTCTCAATAATGTCGGCGGGATTAAAGATCTAGGGGTTATATTTGACCCGAAACTTTCATTTAACAACCATGTTAACTATGTAATTGCGAAAGCATACTCAGTACTTGGTTTTGTACGTTGTAATAGCACTAATTTCTCTGACCCATATACTTTCAAAGCGTTATTTATAAGATTAGTGCGTTCTCATCTCGAATATGCCGTATTCGTTTGGAGACCACATAGCCAACTTTTTATAAAAAGACTGGAACGTATAGAAAAAGTTTTTCTTAAGTATGCTCTTCGGTCACTGAAATTTGAAAGTCCTGTTCCTTCGTACGCTTCGCGTCTCAAGCTGATAAACTTACAATCTTTAGAAAGCCGGAGATCTATCCTTTCTTTAACCTTTACATTTAATGTTATTCAAGGTGTCGTAGATTGCCCTTATCTCTTGGAACGGATAAGCTTCAATGTACCCAGGCGCAATCTTCGAGTCTCTTATCCATTTTACTTGGCAAAAGTCAAGACAAGATTTGCCGGTAATGCTCCCTTGGCGAGATCTATGCGAGAACTTAATATATTATCGGAAAGAATCATAATTGATTTCTCTACGACAAAACAAGCTTTTTTAAATCTCCTTCACAATACTTTGTAATGTTAATATTGTACTAGCATTAGCAAAACCATTTATCTACTAGTCTGTAAGAAATATTGTTTCATAGACTAAATAAATAAATAAATAAATAATAGTAGGTAAGTATTCGAATATTATTTGCTAAGTCCTAACGCTAAAAGTTCTTATCATCAAAGAAAAGTATGTATGCTTAATAACTAGGTAAGTGTAAGTAATTAATCAGTTTAAATTAAGTCTAAGTTAAGGTGGTGATGGCGAACGTGGGCGGCCCGAAGCCAAGCCGCAGGAAGCTTCTGATGACAGCGGTCTAATCGGTGCTCCTGCACGGGGAAGAAATATGGGCTGACGCATTGAAAGTCAGAAAATACCGGATTCAAATGTCTTCGGTACAGCGCAGAGGGGCACTACGCATTGCTTCTGCATACCGTACAGTGTCCGCGGACGCGGTTCTAGTTATTTCTGGCGTCATGCCAATGGGGATGAGCTCACTGATAAATAACAAATTTTCAGGTAAAAGTGTCACCGTTTTTGAAATATTTACATTTTTTTGAATTAAAAAAAAATCGTGCCTTTTCATGTGTTTTCTTTAACTGCAACTACAAACCGAGCAATACTTAGTAAATTTTTTATGTAAAATACTTCCAGATAGTTGCCTCTCCATACTCAAATGCAATGTAGTTAAAATATATTAAGGAACCATCATAAAATTAGGACTATTTCTGGATTTTTAACTTTTTGATATTTTCTTCCCCAACTTTGACTATCTCGGGTGAAAAAAATGTACTGAGCTATAACTTTACATTACATAAAAAAAATTGCTCATTTAATAAAGATTTCAGAAAGGTGCCACACTTACTGTTTTGAATAGAAAAAAAAAGTTATAGCCGCTTTTGTGGGTAAAGGACTGAGACACGCTAGAATGTATTTAATAGATTTAAATTGAATTTGCTCTTGTTACCGTCAAATGACATGCTAAATAGTACAAAGGTACATAATTACTTGCTTCTGACGTTATTTTGCGTTACTTACCGGAATTCAGGCTAGAGTCTATAACAAGGGCTCTATCTATCAATATTTTGTGTGAAGGATGGGTTCACGTGAAATAAGATATACATGAGTTGTTTGAAGAAAAATTTATTCATTTATTGATAAAATATGCTCAAATTGGCGACCTTCTACTCTAATACAAGCTCGGCACCTTTTAAGAAAAGACGCTTTTAGAGATCTTAAACTCAATTGGGCTATCTCAGCAGCAGCTCCATTTATTTGTTCCCGCAAATGCTCTTCGTTTTGAATTGGTTTTGAATAAATTTTGTCCTTAAGACAGCCCCAGTAGAAAAAATCTAATGGATTCAGGTCTGGCGATCGAGCGGGCCACGTGATTGGCCCGTATCGTCCAATCCATCGGCGAGGATAAGTTTCGTCTAAATGAGCTCTTACTTCACGCCCGTAGTGAGCAGGGCACCCGTCATTTTGCAGCCATAGTCTTCGCCGCTGGTTTAAGGGTACATCTTCCAAAAGAGTTGGAAGCCGTTCCTGAAGGAACTCTAAATAACTGCGAGAGTTGTGCATTGGCGGCAGTTCCACAGGTCCCAATATCTGACAATTAAAAATACCGCACCATAAAATTATTTTGTACCGGTACTGCGAACGATCTTCTCTCATTTCGTGAGGATTATCTATCTGCCAACTGTGAAGGTTATGTAAATTCAAATAACCACCACGTTTGCATGATGATTCATCGCTCCAAATTATTTCATTAAAAAAGTTGGGGTCTGATGCATGCATTCGCAACATTTCACGGCAAAATCTAACCCTCGACAGCTAATCTCTTTCCTGTAGAGCCTGAACACGTTGAATGTGGTAGGGATGAAATCGATGGTCTTTTAAAGCTTTGTGAACTGAAGATTTTGGTATTCTCGTCCGTCTTTCCATCATTCTCACTGAAGTCGATCGACCTAGTTCCACTTCCCCTAACACAGCTTCAACATCTACCGTTGCAGGACGTCCTATTTCGCCGCCACGCCTTCCAGGTATGCAACAAGAAAGCAAGCAAACAAGAAAGGTGTAAAAATCACTTACCTTCATATATTTCTCTATGGGTCCGGGCGAATACTTCACGACCCGGATGTCGACGATTGGGGTATCGCTCTGCATAGAGTCTTTGAGCAGCTCTGGCATTACAGCAAGCTTCACCGTAAATTAGGTGAATATCCGCATATTCATGCGACGTATACTGCGTGTTCTCTGTCATAGTATTAATAACACAATGTTCGAAGGGTCCGATTTCACAAAATCCACTTTCACTAATTCCGGTAAGTAACACAAAATAATGTCAGGAGCAGGTAATAATGTACCTTTGTACTATTTAAGGCCGGTTGTTCAATGTCTGGTTATCACTACCACTACACTATCGACGATTTCGACATCATGCATGTAACATGTGATCGATAAAGCAGTAGTTGTGCTTAACCGGGGCTTCTACCTCCGATTTGTGCTAATCAGACATTGAACAACCGGCCCTTAGCATGTCGTTTGACGGTAACAAGAGCAAATTCAATTTTAATCTATTAAATACATTCTAGCGTGTCTCAGTCCTTTACCCACAAAAGCGGCTATAACTTTTTTTTCTATTCGAAACAGTAAGTGTGGCACCTTTCTGAAATCTTTATGAAATAGAGGGCTGCACGAATTCATTCAAACTTCTAGCCAAACAGAGTACAATAGATTTGAATATTTTACTTCACATACAAAACACTCAGCGTTTGGAATTTTGTAAGTTATGAATATACATTTTGTTTTATATTTTCTACCTTCAAAGGGAAGAATGTGAATGAATGAATAGAAAACATTCAAATCATCCAAACTCATTTCGGTAAAAGTTTTTTTTTACGAACGAGTTTTTTCGTACATATATAATGGGAGCGTAGCAATACATACATACATACATATGTTTGTACATATGTGCATAGAAAAAATATTTATTGTTTTACTTAAGCCTAACCTTTAAATCACATATGTACCTATATATATGCATAAATGTACATGCAGGTATATATGTGTATGTATGTATATATTCACCTATATACATACATACATATACAGACCAGAAAAAAATATTTCTGTTCTTACTGTTATTAACTTCCTTTTAGTTGTTCTTTCATTTAGATTTAATTTTCAGCTTGTTTTAATTTTTTAGTTCTGTAAAAATTCAATTGTTTTTTTTTAATTGCTGAGTTTTAATTTGTTAAATTTCCGAATATCTACTTTTAAAGATTTTGAATTTATTTTTTTGATAATTCTTAGCTTACTTTTAATTTCTCATAAAAAAAGTTTTATTTACAGAGATTTTCAGGCCCGACAGACTCACCCTAACGTTGCAGCAGGCGTGTGTGTGGCACTGCTGTTGTTGCCCTTGCTGGTTCTGCTGCTACTGTGGCAGCCGTGGTTGTTTTTGCTGTGTTGTTG